>NC_045149.1:11968628-12268628 GCF_008831285.2 Nymphaea colorata | reverse complement strand
TTAATCTCATACAACATGGTCGAACAAAGCATATTGAGATTGATCAACATTTTATTAGACAAAGGTGGAAGACAAGGAGATTCAACCTATTTATGTTCCTACAAATGAACAAGTAGCAGACTTGTTTACCAAGAGCCTAACGAAGCAATGATTCTGGTCTCTAAAAGGCAAGTTGTACATGGTGCAGAACCATATACAACTTGAGAGATGATGATAAGATGTTGGCTCTAATCTAATCTAGATCCAACATGTCTATGTATGATCACATTTATCTAGGCAGAGTCATGATTGTAATTTTTGTAATTGTTTCATTCTGAACTCTAGATTATTGTGTTTCCTTCACTTTAGACTCTAGATTATTGTGATTGCTTCATTCTAGATTCTTGTAAATTGTGCTTCATTCTAGATTCTTGTAAATTGTGTAGAAGAATCATATATAAATGGGCTGTCTGAGAATGTGAGAACTCACCTCCCTTCCTCATTTCACTTTTTTTGTTCTCTCTCTTAATATTTCCTTTGCTGAAACCGGTTGTGGGTTATAGTTCGATACCCAAAATCTATCACTCCAATCTGCAGTGATGTATGAATGAATTTGGCAAGTGATCTAGGTATAGACACATTTTGGACTCCTTGTGTGGTGCACAACATAAATCTAATCTAACATTTAAAAATATTTGTCACTCATCAAAAGAAGATTCAAATACTGTTAAAATTGTGTTCAACATTCGCAAAGGTTGAGCATGATGTCAAAAACATCAAAAAATTTTGTTGTCAACTATCAAAATGCTCTTGCTATATTCAATAGGCATTCTGATTTGAAATTGTTGAAGGTTGTTGAGATTCGTTTTGCATCCATTATTGTAACGATCAAAATAATTAAAATTTAAACAAGTCAAACACGCATTATTCCTGATGGTAACTAACAATGACTGAGAATTTTATCAAAGTGATGGCAATGTCAAAGCCTAAGAAATTAAAAATGTACTTTAGATGATTTACTATGGGTAAAATACATATTTTATTTAGTTTATAAACCCTATTTCATAGATGCTGAGAGAAGTTGATAAAGAAGACCCGATATTTCATAAAGTTTATGTGGGATAATATAATTGAGAAAATTAAAGCATCATTTTTAGACATGATAAGAAGAATGTTGTACTTGATGATTTTGAGTTTTTTTTATCATGTGCATAAAATTTTAGTAAGAAGATGAAATAAAAGTAATACCACTTTGCATGGTATGGCACACTCCCTAAATCCCAATATTATGCACAAATATGGTTGTAAAGAAGTACTGGTCTTGCTCCTCCTAATCAAGAATCAGAAATATCAAACAAGAGGGAGATATGTTTCAGAAGAAACTGGAGCACTTGTTTTCAAATTCACTACATCCAGAGAAACAAACTTATTAGTAAGGGAGCAAAAGATTTAGTTTATATTCGTTCCAACGTATGCATAATTTCACATACTTTGGATGATTATAGGTTTTTTTTTTATCTTTAATACGTATAAATCTGTTGATTGGTTGGTTGAAGTTAAATATTAACTTAAATCATAATGCATTTGTGTTGCAACTTGCAGTTCAAGATCATCCAAGTATTGGAATGTTAATCAAGAGCACATTAACGTGGATCTTGAAGGAGAATATGATTTACATGCACTTAATATGGACCTCGTGGAACCTACCGCTACTTCTAATCTTGATCATGAGATAGAGGAGGATCAGTAAAGTTAAAACATTTTAGGTTTTTAGTATGTTTGTTACTTTCATACATTGTTCATTAGTTTTTCTTCATAATCTATAAATTTTGAATCACGAAAGAGTTGTTTTACTTGTTTTGAGTTATATATATATAATAACATATATATATAAGGCAGTGTCCTCATATCCAACTTTTTTGAAAATGCTTCATACTGGCACCTAAACCTGTACCTATGTGACATAGACACACACATACACATCCTGTTTTCTATCCCCAACAAGGGGTTATTAGGTCTTCAGCACACCTCTGCAAAATATTACAACCAAATCTAGAAGGTTTGCTAAAGCATTTAAAACTTGAACCAGATAATTACCTTCCGCAATTGTCCTGGATTTGTCACTCCTTGAACCTGCAACTCATCCACTGGTGCAGTTTTGCCAGAAGCTACGCTTTCAATCCTACATGTATGGATTCCATAAATAGACTGCAAGCACCCTACAATGAAATAAAGATGAGAACTCACAACTTTATGCAAGTTGCACAAACCTGCAAATGCTCAATCTGGGATCTTATAACACAAAATTGCTATACGTAGTGAACAGAGTGAAAATCCACCCTCGGATATATTGCCATATCATAAGAATCATGAGAGGGCAAGAAACAAAATGAGCAATGTGATCTTGAGATGGAAACTAATTTTCATTAGGCTTTTTGAAAAACTAATTCATAGACATTCAAAAGGACAAGTCATTCTCATTATTAGAGAAAAGGCATATCAAACATCCCACAATGAACTCCACTTCTTTATGGCAGAAAAGCACAATTGCTATGAAATTAAACTTATTTCTTAAAGATGAGCATCACTAGGGTATTTGAGAGAGATCTTGAACATGAAAAAACAAACTTATGTATTGGGGATTCTCACATCAGGAAAATTCCTCCTGCAGATGTCTGATTCCAATGGACTTGGGCAGATCTTCTAATATCAAGGCAAATCTTAATGAAAGAGAAAAAAAAAATCGGAAACCTCAAATGTGATCGACTCAAATGACTAAAGCACAACATGAAGGATTTCACATGAGTAATTCCTAGACAAAGGCTCAGCAAGTACTCGCCAGCTGCCAGCACTGGGTGCAAAGCCTTTTTTTCTTATAATTCCAAGATTAGTGCAAGATTTCATGCTACAAAGAGAAAAATGAAGCAAACAACAACAGCAAAACTGGTTCAGCTCCATACCTTGCTCAATAACGACACCAATGACCAGAGGCAGAAACATGCGTTTCTCAATTTTTATGGAACCTAAAAATGGCAGAAATGAAGGTCTTGACACCTTCACAACCAAAAAAGGTCAGCAAAGAGCTTGCAAGAACTCTTTCTCTCTCCCTCTCATATGTACACACATTACACACACACACCCGTGGAAGAAAGAAGACATACACATATATACACATAATGCCAAAATATAGAAGTGATAATGAGGAGAAAAAAGTCCCAAAGAATAGAAATGAAAGGATGGTATACCTTGTAAACAATCTCTTCCGAAGTAACATAAAGTTTTCGTGAATGTAAATCCTTACGCAATATGTATCTTTTAACAGGCAAATACAAAAGCATAACCAGCCCAACTCCCCAGGCTAAAACCAGCAGCAATGATATCAGGACCCAAATGATAGTATCATATTGCACATGGCCTTCTTCAAGCTCATCAAAAGCTGCAATATAGCATATTTTTCCAGCAACTTCAGATTCCTCATCTTCTGAATCAGAAACAGAACCTGATAACAGAAGTGGCTTCGGTTCACTGTGCCCGCGAAGATAGCTGAAAAGATTACCCATGGATGTCCTGAGCAAGATAGGACAGCAACTTAATAAATATGTCATAACGTATTATATTTCTGTTACACCTAATTGACAACTACTTATCAGCTATTGCATTCTTCATGCAGAAAAAATAATCGTATTAAATAGCTCATTATGGTGTCTGAATGAAGGCACATGATAGTTTCTGCCTGGCAGCTTCTTCAAAGTTAAGTCTACTTAGTGCAACTTCAGGACTTCAAAGGTAGCAGCAAGTTAAGGTGGCAGATCAAGCTATCAGAGTTGGAAGCGTACGCTATTTGTTAACAGACACTCAGGCTGAATGAGCAAAAGGGACATAACAAGAATGACTTTCTTTCGGCCAAAAGTTGGTCGTCCAATGTGGAGTTTAAAAGATGACCTTAACCTAACAAAAAAATTTGAATTGAGTTTTTGGTGTCTATGTACCATATGCCAAACTTGACAAAGCATGTTTACGTTAAGCATTAGACCAAGACGAATCAAAGTATCAATCAAAAGCTTTCTTTCTCCGCATAAGCACACTACAGTACTGAGTCGAGACTCGAGACACAGAGAACTCAATCTCAAGATGGGACTTTCCATGCTGCAAGTAGCGTGAGTACAGAATCAGCAAACATCTATAACAAGGATGAAGACACAAAAGGATGCTTATGTACATCATATCGCCCAGAAATCCTATTGACTATCCTTCACGCACATGAATGAAGGAAACTAGTATATCCATATACGGCAATTTCCCAAACATCAAAAGGGAGGAAGTAATGCTTCATACAGTTTCTTAGGGTACCTAAGTTGCCTAGGAACAAAACGAGGACCCGAATTTCCGTGATCCAACTCACCAAGGGGTTTTGCAGATCAAGGGCATAAGGTACATATAATTCACCCTCCAGCAGAATGCCGAGTCAAACTATCGAATACCCATCTAACAGAAACAAATGATTGATCCAAGTCCCGGATTACCTGAACGAAAAGACGGAGTCTCGAGATCTCGGATACTGTTAGAGTTTCCTATTGGTTGCACCAGCAACACTTTTGGAAATAAAAGGATGTGGGACGTTCATGGTGCTTCCTTCGATCGCCCGCTGCTCCTCTTTTAGGCTTGAGAGTGGAAATCATACAGTTTTCTGGAAAAAATCCAATTTGCGACACTGTTAGATAGTCCCAGAAAACCACCACCAAGATCAAATCCTTCATTTCGCAACTTAAAAATCCGTGCATAAAAGAAAAATCAAACTATAACCAATTGGAAGAGACAATCTGAACAAAATAGAAAGCTTACCTGAGAATAACAGGTATAACACGATTTGTGATCACACCAATGAGTCTTTTCGGCTGTTCGTTGCACAGAGAGAGAGAGAGAGAGAGAACACACCGGTGAGTCTTTTTGGCTGTTCGTTGGAGAGAAAGGTAGAGGGGACAGTTCCGACGAAAATAGGTTCGTCTCAGGATAACTACAGAGAGGCGGGGCCTTACCTGTAAATTTTTAAATTGCAACAGTGATTTTCACAGCAGGGGGATTCCGAATTTCGTCAATGCGTCATATGCACCGTCACCCGACCAACTTGAGACGGGTTCAAGCCACTCGGAGTCCAGGCTGACCGACGAACCGATTTACAGGGATGTCAACTGATAAAATTTAAATTAAATATATTTCTATCCATTTTCACGGATATTCACATATTTGGATTTGTATGACGCCTCCTAACTTCTATCTGATGCATTTTTTGGATATTTAGATGTTTGGATTTGTAAAATGCCCTTAATACCTCTTTAACTTCTATCTCTTACGCAAGACCTTGTTAGACATCTTGGACATCTTGGACTCCTCCCAAGTGGGTATTTATGATTGTAAAAGGAGGGAGGAAACCTTTTAACTGTAGATGGGGACATTTTTCCAATTCCAAGCATATTTCATCAAGAAAACATTATTTAATGGAGCAACATTAAGTACTCCACTTAGAGCATTAGAAAGTGGAGGTTTAGAATAAAATCCATAAATCATAAAATGACACAATATCAAATTGATATTTGAAATTCAAGTGAAAATTTAGAATTAGGATTTGAAACTCATGTAAAACAATTTGGCTTTGAAATTCATGTAACATTTTGCAATTGGAACTTGGATTTGCAACTCATGAAAAATATTGAGTTGGAATTTGGATTTGGAATTCATGTAAAAAATTTGCAATTAGGATTTAGATTTGAAACTCAAGAAAAATATCCAATTCAAATTTAGATGTGAAAATACCGTAAAAATTTAAAACTATAAGATTTGGATTTGAAATTCATGTAAAAATTTGACATTAGAGTTTAGGTTTGAAACTCATGTAAAATATTGAATAGGTATTGGATTTGAAAGTCATGTAAAAGTTTGCAATTGGAATTTGTATTTGAAGCTAAGCAAAAATATTGAATTGGAATTTGAATTTGGATTTGAAATTCAAGCAGTATATTGAACTTGGATAAATGTGTCCAAATCTTGAATGTAGATTCTAGGTTAGGATTAAAAAGGTGGATCATATATCCAAGTTGAAAATGGGACTAAAAGGATAAAGATTCATATTGATGATAGATCAAAGACCAAAAATTGGATTCAAAATGTCGATGCATAGTGTAAGATATGTATGAATGGAGATCAAAGCATGAAAATGGGGTCTGGGGAATTTCAGGTTATGAAGATGTAACTTGATCATAGATCAAAAAGAGGATTGGTTGGTAGATTTTTCTCCCATATGTGATTATAAAGAATTGGGTTTCGGCTTCTAGGCTTTGATTTGTGTAGGACATGGTTCAAACTTGGGTTTAGACTCAATCTGGGTTCATGTGGTTTAGATGGCTTTGATTAGGTTTAAGCTGGTGAGTCTCAATAGATTAGTTAAACCCTAAATTAGGTTTAAGCTACTTTTGTGGGTTGGAATATAATTCCAGGTTATCTCTTAGTTGAAATGAACATTTTGCTCATGGTGCAGATACATAAAATTTTGTATGATTTTGGTCAATGGAACTGTACTAAACTGTGGGTTTACCTTTAGATTGGTTCTGGTCAAGATTTTACCTGAAAACTCTTTCCTGATTTCTTTAAATTCAACTTTTCTCAAAATAAGAAAAGGACTGAATGGCCCAAATTGGAAAGGAAAGTTAGAAAGGATTGAAAAATTGGGTTTCCAATGGAATTTTCATAGGCGGAGCTGGAGGTCCTCAAATTAGTAACTCTCAAACAATTATATGCTAAAATATTGAAAAAAATTGACGTATACCAGCTGAAATAAGTTCAACGTTGGGCGCTTCAAGGAGCGCATCGCTTCTAGTGGGGCTGGTGGCATGTCAACAACATGCCTCCTATGGCTTATGGAGGTAGAGCACGGCATTAAATTATAGGTACACTGACTCTATCCCAGGCACCAACGCAGCCTTGGACCCATGAGGCATGGGGAAAGGAGGTTCCTTGGCCCTCTAAATAATAAAGAAAAGAGTTTAGCATTGGGTATGAAGCCAAGTAAAGAAAGTCAGCAACAACAACCTAGGAAATTGACTTGAACTAAATCCATAGCACTAGAGTGTGAATCTAACTAGAGGTAGGTAGATGTGGGAATAATAGAATTAAACCCTAGCTTGGCTTGAATTCACTCTACTAACTTGAGTTGGAACGGAACTCAAACCTTGGAAATATAGTGAAGAGAGAGAAATGAATGAATTCCAGAAATTGAGTTGAACTAAATCCAAAGGACTATATCTTGAATCTAACTAAAGGTAGGAAGATGTGGGAATAATAGACTTAACCCTAGCTCAGCTTAAACTCACTCTACTCAGTTGAGTTGAAGGGGAGCTCAAACCCTGAAATATAATGGAGAGAGAGAGAAAAGAATGAATTACAAAAACCTAGGAACTTAAATTAAATTGAATTTTGAGTGAATGAACTTGAACCAAACTAAGGATAGATAGGCCCAGGCATAACAGATTTGGCCCGAGCTCAATCAACTGGAATTGAGTTCAAACCCTGTGAAATATAAACATGAGAGAGGAAGAACTAAGCTCCAAGAATTCTAGGAACGTAGATTAAACTGGGTGCATGATTAATGAACCAACTGCCTTCGCTGAGAGCCACCTTTACCTTTCTATCTTTTCTTTTTCTTCAATAATAGTTCAGGCTTTTACCTTGTGTATTTGGTGTTTGACTACTAGTTTTTACCTTTCTATCTTTTCTTTTTCTTCAATAATAGTTCAGGCTTTTACCTTGTGTATTTGGTGTTTGACTACTAGTTTTTAGATCTGACCTCATAGTTAGCTTGCTTTTGAACTTTTTTTTTTAATTAGATAACATCATTCCTCTCAAATTTTCAGTATTTTAACTATTGATTGGAAGTGGGTATAACATTATTATTCTAGACATTACACTATTCTTGATTTAAATGTTATGATAGGTTTTTATGTTAGAAGTAGAATGAATTTCTATTTTATTTTTCTGCATCCTGTCACTTTCATATCAAAATTTTGGGCCAATAAATTATTTGGATTTCTTGAGAGTTTTTATCTGAAATTTGATGGAGAGTTCAATTTGGTTCTCACGTCCCAACTAAAAAGTTGTAAATTTTTCTCCACAACTATTTGATTTTTATGGTTCTTTTTATTAGGGGTTGTTTTGAGAGGCCTACATTGTTCTGTGGTGGCATTTTCACTTTCAACTCAATTCGTCAATAACAAATTAGGTAAATTACTTCCTTAAAGCTTCTAACATTATAGTAGTGGTAGATTAGCCTTAAGCATTGTTTGATTTTATTTAATTGTTCTAATAAGTGGATAGAATTTAAAATCAGGTTCTGTCTAAAGAACTCAATTCACTGTTATTAAACATGTCATTTTATGTGAAAATCCTTAAACTTTTAGCTTGATATTTTGTCTGTTGTGCCAGAACTTGACTCTGTTTTTCCTATTTTACAGGTTGCAGCAGATTTTAGTTTGTTTATTCTAGAGTTACATATGATACCAATTGAGAGCCCCTCTATTTTTTGGTGTACAACTTATCACAAGTAAGATGAAAATCTTGTCGCTCGAGTGAGAGCCAAAACCCCCTCCCCAACCCCAAGGATCCAATACTGAATGCATGCACCTCGAGGATATGCGGCACATAGGCTGCATTGACACCAGTGAATCATTGTCTCTCCTTTTGCAACACCGTTTATGATGGAATGTTCTTTGGAAAACATGCTACAATAAGATACTGCATGCCTCAAACATTCGACCCACAGTCCTCTCCAACTTGAAGATCTTCCAAGTTCAGCCCAATAGCGAGGTGCATGAAACTTTTCTTGGAATAAAACAGCTGCCATTTTCAATCCTTTTCCGCTTGGTTTAAATTGAGGGACAGAGAGGGAAAGGAATGGATGGAGGGGAAAGGAAAAGATAGGAAAAAAAGAGGGAAAGAAAAGGAAATCAAATTGATAGTTATAAAAGTTTGTTTAGATCAAAAGGAAAGGAATATAATGGAATTATTAAAATCTTTGTTTAGACTATATAAAAGAAATGAAAGGTGAGAATTTAAGTTGGTTTACAATAATACCCCAAGCACTTTAGAACTTATTATGCATCTATCTCTCCTTTCTCTTCAATCAACAAGTAACTGAAAACAAGTGTAATTGAACCGGCAATCATCAAATTTTTTCCTTTTCTGTAACAATTCACAATTTTGTTCTGCAATAATTAGTAAAATAACATAATTTTTATTGGTTTCTATATCATAAATTCTCAGATTTTTTAAAAAGATCTAGCACTATAGATCACTAGGGAGTTTCAATACCTGTGCTGATTGTTGAGTAAAGTGACACCAATTGCATGTTGAAATTCAAATTAATAGAAAATATAAACACCAAATCATATGCACATTCCACAAGTCTCTATGCAATAATTCACTATAAGTGAAGTTTAAAACAAAAGGTTGCTACGTATACTAATTGTCTAATGATGAAAAGTTCATATAAACAAAAAATGATGTTCATAACTCAAATAATTCTAGCTCTACTAAGCATCACAAATAAAACCTCCTTTCACTTAAAAAAATGACAAACAAAAAGTGTTTTTATTATTTTTTCGTCATTAGTAAAATGAAGTTATGTTTTATTTTGTAACTTTTTTTTCAAGACCAATACTATCAAACTTTAGAAATATATCTTCTGCAAAATATTTACTTGAAGGTCACTGCTCATACACAACGTTATTTTTTTAAATTGCATTAGCAACTTTTCAAAAACATCTTTCATGTCTCAATCTATTTTAATTCATCTTCATTTCCACTTCTTCTCCTTTAACCCCTCGACACGTAACTTGTGTTAGGTTAAGCTTGAACTTCAAAATCCTCTCCAAGATTAACAAATGGTTTCAATAGTACTTGATTTTGAGAAACCATTTCATCAATAAACTGGATTATAGCTCCAATAACAAAGAACTAAGAACAATAAAAAAAACTCATATTTAACATAAAGAGTTGATTATCAAGCCAACAAATAATAAAATTGTTAAAAATAAAATTATGTAACTTTTTATTAATGGCTTCCACACTTCATGTTTAATTGTTCATATATTTGTCCTTGAGTTCATGCTAAATCAATTCAAACCACTTTTAAAGATGTCATAACAATTATTGAAGTTACTCTTCAAGATTTTCATATGATTTTTTTTTGTCATTTTTTAGTAAGCATCTTGCTCAACCTATCATTCAACTCTATGTCAATATTATCATACGTCATTATAGTAAAAGTGCAATTCACTGTATTGTCAATTATTTGTTAAAACAATAATGCATCAATGAGCAGATCATCCATAAATTAGCTCCAATGTACCTTAACAGTCTTTCATCCATCTAAATGTGTAGATCGTCCATAAATTAACTCCAATGTACCTTAACAGTCTTTCCTCCATCTATTTGTGTCAGATTCTTCTTCATTGTTATTTAATAAATGTTGAACAAAACAAGGTAAAAAAAACATACATGATGAAAAGGAAACCGCATGTACGAAAATCATGTAATTAAATCAAAAGATTGACTACAATGAGAAATAGTATAAGAAAAACAAAAATCAGCATGTCCTATCGATTTATTGAAGCTTCAAACTGATAGTGTTGCCACATAATTGAAGAGATACCTTGCCATGTAAATTCTCCAAACATATAGTCTTCATTTTGATCTACTTTGAACATAATTACTCTCATTAAGTTGATTCATAAGTCTTATGTCAACATCTTCAATAATACAAGCATATGGACTGATGCCCATGAGATAGTTGTGTAGTATACAACATGCTAAGATGATTTCGATCTATGTATTGCATGAATAAACTGGCTCTATCGAACTAGCTACAATTGAGATTTTTTTTTCAAGACACCAAAAGATATTTCAAAATTGAATAACACTTTTGCATTTTGTCGACCAAGCTTGGAGTATTCCTTCAAATAATATCTTGCACTTGTAAAAGGTGTAATAAGTCCACCCTTTAACAGAAAGCCAACATCAACAAGATAATATTTACTTAAAACAATGAATATAAATCACTTGTTAAGTTCATATTTGACAAAATTACTAAATTACGTAAGTTTTGAACTATAGTTACCTTTCGAAATTCTTAATTTATCTTTTCTCGTCAACACGTATTTTATGATTCTTGAATCAGAAGCATTTTTTTCTCAAGTAGCTAGTCTATAAGTAACATAACAAAAGAACATGCTGCCAATATATTTTGAGTTAACCAGTCTTTCCTACCACGAACTCATTAGGCATCTCCTAGACATACAATTGCACCAATACAATTGTGAAACACAAGCTAAGGTCAATGTAATAATTACAAGTTACAAAATATTGCATTATTAAAGTATTGGTACACAATATTACATTGACATTGCCTTGTGTTTCGAAATTGTATTAGTGCAATTGTTCAAATACATATTCACGTTAAATAATCCTAGAGGATGCACCATGATTTCAAGGTAGACAAGATTGACAAACTCAAAATGCATTGACAACATGTTTTTCTTAAGATATGAAATTTACTTATATACTAACTAGTTGAGAAGGAATTGCTTCTGATTCAAGAATCATAAAAAGTGCATTGACGAGAAAAGATAAATTAAGAATTCTGAAAGGTAATTATAGTTCAAAACTTCCATAATTTAGTAATTTTGTGAAATATAAACTTAACAATGTAACTTATATTCATTATTTTAGGTAAATATTATCTTGTTGACATTGGCTATCCAGGATGGACTTATTGCATCTTTTAAAGGTGTGAGATATCATTTGAAAGAATACTCCAAACGTGGTCAACAAAATGCAAAAGAGTTGTTCAATCTTGGACATGCTTCTTTACGTGATGTCACTGAAATATCTTTTAGTGTCTTAAAAAAAAATCTCAACTATCGCTAATTCGACAAAGCTAGTTTATCCATGCAATACACAAGCATAAATAATCTTAGCATGTTGTATACTATACAACTATCTCATGGGTTTCGATCCAGATGATTATATTATTGAAGATGTTGATGCATAACTTATGAATCAACCTAATGAGAATGATTTTATTCAAGTTTATCGAGATGAAGACTATAAGGTTGGAGAATTTACACGACAGAGTATCTCTTTAATTATGTGGCAACACTAGGATATGTTGATTTTTGTTTCTCTTATAATATTTCTCTTTGTATTCTTTTAAATTTAATTAATGATCTTCTCACATATGGTTTTCTTTTCATCATGCACATTTTTTTGTACTTGTTTTACTATGCATTTAGCTAATAGTAATGAAGAAGAATCAAACAGATGGTGCTCATTGATGTATTATCACTTCAACAAATAATTGGCAATAGAGTGAATTTACTACAACCATGTATGATAATATTGCCACAGAGCTAAATGATAAGTAGAGCAAGATGGTAACTAAAGATTACATAAAAATCACATAAAAACCATGAAAAGTAACTTTAGTAATTGTTATGACATCTTTAAAAATGGTGTGAGTGGACTTAACATTGGTTCAAGACATATATGTTGACAGCTGAACAAAGTATGAAAGTTAATAATAGAGGTACCTAATTTTATTTTTAACAATTTTGTTAGTTCTTGGCTTGATAATCAAATTTTTATGTCAAATATGAGTTTTCTTATTGTTCTTATATTTTTTGTGTTTCTTTGCACATGTAAATCCAATGGCAGGAAAGTGAATGGCAACACATGTTCCAAACTATAAGAAATTACTGAATTTATTTGGTAATGATATAGCAACACGAGAAGCATCTGTGACAGTTAAAGAAAAATGTAGCTGACTGACTTTAGTGTATTAAAATATTAGAGCTACAATCCAATTTATTGATGAAATGGTTTCTCAAAATCAAGTAGTAGTGTTGGAACCATTTGTCAAACGCGACACAAGTTATGTCTCGAGACATAAAGAGAGGAACTGCAATTACATATGATTTAAAATAGGTTGAGATAATGAAACATGTCTTTTAAAATGTTTCTAATGCTATGGAAGAAAGTAATGTTGTGTATGAAAAGAGACCTTCAAGTAAATAGTTTAATGAAGATGTATTTCTAAAGTTTAAAGTTAATGATCTTGAAGAAGAGTTACAAACTAAAGCATATCTCCATCTTGTTGATGATAAAAAAAAGGATGGAAATGTCTTCTGTTTGTCATTCTTTTAAACAAAAGAAAGTTTTATTTAGGATGCTTAATAGAACTGAAACTATTTGAGTCATGAACACCATTTTTTGTTTTTTGTTTACATGATTTTTTCATCATTATACAATTATTATATGTAGCGGCATTTTGTTTTAAACTTCAACTTGTGAATTATTGCATTAAGTTCCTTAATTCAATTATTTGATTCAACTATATTAGTTGATATGGTGTCTTATTAAAACGTTTTGCTTGTTTTTTGAACTTCATCAGCCACCAATATCATGGAGGCTTGTCGAATGAACATGTGATTTGGTGTTTATTTCTATTTTCTTATGGTTTGGATGCTCACATATATATGATATCACTTTACTAAACAACCGACACATGTATTGAAGCTGAATAGTGATCTACAGTTGTAGCTCTTTTAAAAAAATGTGAAAATTTATTATATAAAAACCAGAAAAAAAACATGATTGCAAAATAAAACTATAAATTGAAAGAGAAAAAGAAGAATAGTTTAATTACACTTGTTTCCAGTTACTTGTTGATTGTGGAGAGAGGAACGATAGATGCATAATAAGTTATAGAGTGCTATGGGTATTATTGTAAACTAACTTAACTTCTTTCATTTTCTTTCTTTTATATAGTCTAAACAAACATAAGTTTAATCATTTCATTATATTCCTTTGTATTTTATCCAAACAAGTTGTTACAACTATCACTTTCCTTTCATTTCTTTTCATTCTTCTTTCCTTTCCTTTCCCTATATCCATTCAGTACCTTCTCTTTCCTCTACCCAAACAGAGCTTTACATTAGAAAACTCCTTCCTTCCCTCTCTTTCATTTCCTTTCTTTTGCACCTAATCACATTTCTTAGCTTTCCTTTCTTTTCTCTCCAAGTTAATTAGTCATCTAAACAAAAGAGATGTCTTTTTTCCATTCCTTACCATCCCTTTCCCTCCATCCAAACAAAGTGTTAATCTTTTCTCTAGCAATGGGATAATCAACAACCAAAACTGGTTTAAGGGATACCAATTGGGCCAAATTTTGACTAACCAAACATTGTAAGTTAGAATCCAGCCCTTTTTTTCAAGTGAAAATGTTCCTTGATCACCTGCAGTCCTCTACATTCTTTCACTAAGCCAAATTCAATTTTAATTTTTTAGGAGCTGTTTGGCAACAATAACATTTTATTATTCTGTTTCAATATTTCGTTTGAGACACATTTGAGACATTCAACAAACTGTTCCAATTGTCAAACGGCTCATCAAGTCTCATTAAAACAAAATAGTCATTTCTCTATTTGTCAATGCCATCAATTTAGAGCATTATCACAAATATCACATATTAATAAAAAATGTGATAAATACACCAAAAATGAAACAACCGAACAAAATGGCAATAAGACGTGTTTTTCTTTAAGTTAGAAATTAAACACTGGTATTATGTATGTCTTTTTTTACGTTTTTTTTAAATGCTGCTATGTTTTTTTTTTAAGTTTTTTTTAAATGCTGCTAGCTTTATATTTTCAAGCATGAGATTTGTTTTTTAATAATGAAAAAACATGTAATATTGAAGAAAAGTTGGACATATCTGAACTTGCCCATCCTTGCTAATGGCAAAAAAGAACTTTAGTTAGAAAAGAGAGTTTAGGCTAAAACGTTTATGTGTTGAAAAGGGCTTAGGTTGAAATGTTTATGCGTTTAAGCCTTTCATCACACGAGAGGTGAGACTATGAGAGGTTGAAGTCTGAGAGAATTCACAGCAGTTGATGGAAGCTACTAATGTCAAGGGTGTCAACCCATGAGACCATAAGCTGCAAGCATCCACGCCCTACACCATCAACAACTTGATCCTTGAGGTAAGGCCGTGAGAGGTATGTCAACGGTGGAGTGTAGTTTTTTCATGATTTCAGCAAGGAACCATCAAGAATGAGGGTTTCGGTGAAGTCTACAACTCTACCATCAACAACTTTTTATATTCATTTATTTGTAAACAGATTTTGATGTGTTTTACAGTTTTACTATTTTATTCATCTAATATACTGATGTAGGTTGCACTTTTTTTTTTATTATGTTCATATTTCATAACTTGATGTTCATGACTTTGATAGTTCGACTATTCATTTTATTAAAGTTTTGTTGTGTTGATGATTTTATTCAATATTTATTATTATAGTTAGTTCATTCACTCAATTCGGTGTGTAACTACACTAATGGGGATACTCACCTCACTATGGATGACTTGATAGGTAAAAATTATGATTACTTTGAATTTCTCACTCCATCTATGAGGAATAGTTAGCTTTAGCTTTAGGGTCCTTGTTAATTCCCTAGCATTAATGGCCGGTATCTTCTTTATATAAATCATGTGTGAGTTCCTTTATTTAAACTGAAAATATTAGTTATCTTATGTGGGGGACTTAACACTGATGAATGCTACTTTCATCGTGCTCTCTTTTTTTAATAATACAAGCTCCAATTCACCTTTAGTAATTTATAATTTTCTGACTAAAACATATTCTGCATGTACATAACTTAGTTCATTGACTTCATTTTAGTCATGTTTTATTTTGTTCAAGATTTTATTTAATATTTGTTGTTAATAGTAATCTATGTAACAAGTCTACCAACCGAGTTCTTTGACTCTTTCTTATTTGTTAACTTTTTGACTAGTTTTAGGTGCTGGTCCTGTTGAATACTTCATTGAATCAAGAATTCAAGATTTAAGATGAAGCATGAAGAACAAAAAGGGGCTACTCACTATGTATTATTGCAGGCTTTAAATTTTTAATCATGCCTAAAAGCAAAGAATATTTTGAATACATGCAAAATTAAATGAAAAAGGAAGATTGGTTTGCAATTTCTATGAAGAACAATATGCAGAAAGAATCATATGGTTTAAGTATCATTTATCAGGACTTCAACGTCGTGGTGTTGCTATATGTCAAAATGTGCTCCAAAATATCAAGCAAAGGGCCCTTAAAGCTTGTAGAGATATTAATGAGAAGCCATGAAAAAGGGGAAAATGCAAAGTTACCGGATGAGATAAAGTGAAAGTGAAACATATTTAGGTTCTTCCAAGTCAAACTCGCTGAATAAAGGAGAAAGATAATATCAAACAATTTTAAGCACGTTCAAAAGCAAGCAAAGGATCAGATTGACACTTTTAAAGTTATAGTCATGAACAATTTACCATTCAACTTGCTTCGATTTATTGATTTTAAAAATTTCGTTGTTGTTGCTTCGCACCATGGCTCAAGATGCTCTCCCCCAAGCATTGAAACAATGAGAGCATGACTACTAGATGATGCAAGAAAATATGTTGAAGCATACATTGAAGAAATGAAAGCTACATGGTCACAATATGGGTGTATTACTGTGTTAGATATTTGAAAAGATACAATCAGAAGCAAATCATACATAAATTTGTTGGTAAGCTATCCAACATGTACGATATTTGGAAAGTGAAATATATAGAAAAAAATCCTAAAAATGTAGAACTTATAATTGAAATTTTATCTTCCTCTATTGAAAAAATATGACAAAAAAAATGTTATACAAGTTGTGACAGACAATAAAAAAAGGTAAAACTTATGCTTGAAGAAAGGTATGCAACTATTTTTACTACATCATGTATTACTCATTGCATTTATTTAATGTTCGAATATATTGACACTTTGAGAAATATGACAATTATCATGAAAAAAAGCTAGTTAAATTGTAACATATACAATAAATAATAGACTTTAGATATAATGAGAACTTATACAAAGGGAAAATAGTTAAAAGGTCCGATGCAGCAAGGTTTGCATTTCATTTCATTTGTTTACATTCTATTTAAAACATGATGAAAATTTGAAGTTCATAGTTGCATCCAATAAATGGAGACATGTAAAAGAAGTAGAAAAAATGATGTAAGAGAGATTACATGCCTTATTTAAAATGAAAATTTTAGAATATGGTAAAACAAAATATTGTTGAACCATTGATGAAAGTATTGAAAATGATAGTTAGAAAATGAACAATAAGAAGGACCATAAAAATATGTCACATGGAAAGATAATTGATAAGAGATGGAATCCTAACTCGCTCAATCTGATACATGTTGCAGATACTTATTTAAACCATCATTTACTTTGGAACAGATTGGTAAAAATGGATGAAGAAGTTCGCGGTGGTTTAGACATAATGAATAAAAAAAAAAAAACTTGTTCCACATGAGAATTATTCTAAAATAGCTATTGAGCTAGTAGAATATCATAATAAAGATCCTACATTGTTTTGCAAGAGGTTAGCCATGATTGTCACACTGCACATCCACGAATCTCATTTTATTAGCTTTTCTTTGTGTAGAAACACGAACCACAAAGAGAGAGTAGAGAACGAACACACAATATACGTGAAAAACCTCAGAAAGAGGTGAAAAACCACGGGAAAGTTTTGACCTAAGGGCTCACCGCAACCCTAGGAGAGAGAAAATTATATTTCACTTAATTCAACACTTAAACATAAGTGACAATATAAAGAGGGAGAGAGGAGAAGCCGCCTAGGGTACCGAGCCCGCCTCGGTACCCGCGCCCCATAGAACCGGGTCCAGATATGGACCCGGTTCCCACAACAACATATTCTAACACTCCCCCTCAAGCTTGGCATACATGTCAAACATGCCAAGCTTGCTAACATTCTTTTCGAATGAAGAAGTACAAAGCCCTTTAGTTAGGACGTCTGCAATTTGATCTTCAGACTTCATATATGGTAGAATCAGCTCCTTTGAGTCAATGCGTTCTCGGATAAAATGACGGTCAATCTCCACATGTTTGGTCCTGTCATGTAGAACTGGATTATTGGCAAGATTAATCGCAGACTTGTTGTCACAGTATATCTTCATTTTATCTCCCAGTTCCACACCGATATCAGTCAAAAGAATCTTCAGTCACTGCATCTCTGTAACCCCCATTGCAACAGCCCTGTACTCAGCCTCACCACTAGACCTCGAACATACTTCTTGCCTCTTACTTCTCCAAACAACTAGGTCACCTCCAAGAAAGATACAATACCCTGTAGTGGACCTCCTTGTGTCAGTGCAACCTGCCCAATCTGCATCTGAGTAGCCCTCAATAGTAAGTTTGTCTTGTAGAGTATACAACAGTCCTTTTCCTGGGTCATTCTTTAGATATCCCAACACTCTTTCTGTACTCTTCCAGTGACAATCCGTGGGAGCATGCATAAATTGACTTAGCACATTTACCGCATACGTGATATCAGGGCGAGTTAGAGTAAGATAGATAAGCTTACCGACTAGCCTCTGATATCGCCCTTTTCCTTCCTCATCCAGAATAGTGTCCGTCTTGATACTTATCTTAGTCCCCGACTCCATAGGAGTAAGATAGAGCCTACAACCAAGTTTACCTGTCTCCTTTAGTAAGTCAAGAGTGTACTTCCTTTGATTCATAACCAGCCCTGTCTCTGATCGAGCAATCTCTATCCCCAGAAAGTATCTCAGCTTACCCAGATCCTTGAGGTCGAATTCTTTAGCTAATCTCTCCTTCATCTTTCTGTTTTCTTCTTCATCACTGTCAGTGACAAACATATCATCAACGTAGACAAGGAGAAGACTCACCAGACCATCTCTCTGCTTTATGAATAGGGTATGATCTCCATTTCCTTGCTTGTACCCAGTAGACTTCATAACGATCCTTAGTCTCTCAAACCAAGCTCTAGGCGACTGCTTCAAGCCATACAAAGCTTTCTTGATGTGACAACATTTTCCCTCTTGAACATACCCGGGAGGCATGCTCATATAGACTTCTTCCTCCAGATGGCCGTTCAAGAACGCATTTTTAACATCAAGCTGGTCCATGCGCCACTTCCTGTGCACAGCAAGAGCAAGAATAACCCTCACGGTCTTCAACTTTGCAACAGGGGCAAAGGTCTCAAGATAGTCGATCCCATACTTCTGGCTGAACCTCTTTGCAACCAGACGAGCTTTATATCGATCTACAATGCCATCAGGTTTGTACTTCACGTTGTAAACCCACTTAGAGCCAACTAAGTGTGTCCCTTTAGGGATATCAACAACTTCCCATGTTTTGTTCTTAGCTAACGCACCCATCTCCTCCGTCATAGCATGTAACCACTTGGGATCATCCTTAGCACCGACCTGGGAATAACAACTTTGGATAAGGTTGTGATAAAACATTTGTAATTTGTACTGAGCTTAGCATAAGAAACAAATCTCTGAATAGGGTGAGAAGTACATGACCTGGTGCCTTTGCGCAAAGCAATGGGGAGCTCTTCATTCGATGGACTTGAGTCATCCGGGGAGATCACAGGATTGGGATTGGTTCTATCCTCATCACCAACATCTTTCACTGTAGCTTTCTCCTTTCTGACATAAACCTGGCCAAACAAGTGATCCCGGGCAACAGTGGGCTGAGCATCCACCGTGACCCCTTCCATATGACTGCCCTTCTCATTACTGACCGTGACCGTGTCAATCACACTGGGACTAACCTTGTAATCTAAAAACTCCATAAACTGAATCAGCTGATTAGAGGAATACTCTTCCCCTTTGTTCCCAAGACACTCCCCCTGAAGAGGATTCACCGGAAAATACGACTCATGTTCATGAAATGTGACATCCCTCGAAACATACACTTTGGAAGTAGTGAGATCCACACATTTATACCCCTTCTGAGTGGAAGAGTACCCTAAGAAAACTCCTTTAATAGACCGGGGATCAAGTTTTTTGAGAGTAGGGCTATGATTATGCACAAAACAACTGCACCCAAAGACACGAGGAGTAAGAGGCCACGGATTCTGAGTGGGCCACAGGGTAGAATAAGGAGACTGACCATCCAATACCCTAGTAGGCATACGGTTAATGAGATGTGCACTAATGAGAAGTGCATCACCCCAATACCGCTTCGGGACATGACGTTGGAACATAATGACCCGGGTAACATTCAATAGATGACGATTTTTACGTTCAGCTATACCATTTTGAGGTGGGGTATAACTACAAGAGGTTTCATGAACAATACCCTTGCCTTTCAAGAATTCATCAAGGGATTGGGAGACATATTCCTTTGCATTATCCGTACGAAAAGCTTGAACAGTAGTATGGAATTGAGTCTCAACCAAGGCAACAAAGTTTTTCACAACTGCTGGAACCTCACTACGTTCTCGCAACAAGTACACGAACGTACATTTAGAGTAATCATCAATAAGCGTCAAAAAATAGTGGCAACCACCACACGTGGGTACTCCAGAAGGACCCCAAACATCGGAATGAACTAAGGCAAACAGATGAGTGGTTCTATTCAATAAAATAGGGTACGAAGCCCTGACATGTTTAGCCAATTGACACACTTCACAAGCGAAGGAGTCAATGGAGACAGAAGCAAACAAATGAGGAAACAACTTCTTTATTAACTGGAAGGGGAGATGTCCAAGACGCTCGTGCCATCGCAGAACAGTAGATCTATCGTTCACACCAGACAAGTGACCACGCGTGACAGAAATCAACGCTGAAGCAACTTGTACCGGCAGCCTGTAGAGCCCATCAGTAACCGAACCAATCTCAATCTTCTTCCCCGTCACCAAGTCATGCAGGGAACAGTGATCAGCAGAGAAAATCAGATTACAGTTTAATTCTTTAGTAATACTGCGGACAGAGAGTAAGTTCACAGGAATATTTGGAACATGCAGGGCATTGTGGAGACGGTATTTGTTCAACAGGGACAAGCTCCCTTTCCCAGCCACAGAGATAGAAGACCCATCTGCCATAGACACGCGTTGCTTGCCAGAGGAAAGTTGATATTCTTGAAAGAGTTTAGAGTCCCTTGTCATGTGGTGAGTGGCTCCTATCAACAATCCAATCACCAAGAGGAGGGTTACCTTGATCAATCGAGGCAACGAGGGCTTGGGCTAGCTGAGCCCCTTCAGACGTGGAGGACTCCTCAGGGGTAGTAGATAGGCGGCTGATGTACGCCTGCAGCTCCTTGAGTTGAGCAGGGGACAGCTTGGACTTTGCACCACTAGAAAAATTACTCTGACTGGAATCAGACACAGAAGGGCTACGCTTGCCAGAGGGAGGACGACCTCTGATCAGTCTCTTCTCGGGATGAAGATCCCAACAGAAATCCACCGAATGCCCCAACTTGTTGCAATGAGTGCAATGTCGGGCAGGACGCTGCCCAGTCCCTGAGGCACGGCTGACAAAGGCAGAAGGGCCATGACCGGTGTCAAGATGCATCACCTGGCGACGTTGTTCTTCAGACTCAACACGAGCATATACTTCCTCTATCCCCGGAATCTCATCACCATTAAGAATCTGGCTACGAATAGACTCAAATTCATCCCGCAGGCCTCCCAGAAACAAAAACGTATGGTCCATCCATTCCTTTTCCCAGTAGAGGGAATGATCTGAACCGCACTTCCACTCATCAGTCACATGATAATCTAGCTCCTCCCATTTGGTCTTTAGGGCAGCATAGAAAGCAACAACAGACAAATCACCCTGTGTCAAGGAGTAAATACTGCGTTTAATCTGATAAGTGCGTAGATGTCTCTTCTTGCGACCATACATCTTTGCAAGCACAGTCCACATATCAAAAGAGGTCGGCTTCCGCAGAATGAGGGGCTGGATATCAGAGGACACGGAGCTGATAATCCACACCTTCACTTGGCTGTCCTCCAACGCCCACGTCGCCTATTGAGGATCAGATTTGATGGGCGCAGGTTTGTCGCCAGTGATGTAAGAGAGACGCCCACGGCTAGTAATCCCAATCTCGAGAGCGGCAGACCAAGATAGGTAATTGTCCTTGGTCAGACGGATGGAGGTGACCTGGATCGGCACGTTCTCAGTCTTGGAGGCGCTGCCCGCGTCAAGAACAGCATCTTTTTGAGTCCTCATCGCTTCTGCCATCACAAACAAGCACACAGCAACAAGAGGCACAGCGGCGGGAATGAGGCAGCGGCGAAGGAAGGCAGGCGACGGCGCAACACAGAGGCCACCCACGGTGGCAGAAACCAAGAACGGGCCGAACGGAGGACTGCGGAGGCGCAACAGAGGACGGCGGAACAGAGGACGACAGCGGAACAGAGGACGGCGGCGGCGGAACAGCGGACGGCGGCGACAGAGCAGGCGACGGCGCAACAGAGGGCGACGTCACAAGGGCAGCAGCGGCGCTGGAACTTCAACGGCGTCGGGCGACGAAAAAACTTGACGATCCTCGGGAAAGAAACGCTTCTCCAACTTCGCTGGCTCTGATACCATGTAGAAACACGAACCACAAAAAGAGAGTAGAGAACGAACACACAATATACGTGGAAAACCTCAGAAAGAGGTGAAAAACCACGGGGAAGCTCTGACCTAGGGGCTCACCGCAACCCTAGGAGAGAGAAAATTATATTTCACTTAATTCAACACTTAAACATAAGTGACAATATAAAGAGGGAGAGAGGAGAAGCCGCCTAGGGTACCGAGCCCACCTCGGTACCTACGCCCCATAGAACCGGGTCCAGATATGGACCCGGTTCCCACAACAACATATTCTAACACTTTGTAAAGTTTCAACATTGATGATTGGTTATACATTTATACTCCTAAATTTTGTTTTTTATTTTTAATTATATTAGGGACTTGGTGGAAGAAGTTTAGTTCTTCTGTTCCAGTGATTTAACATATGATAATTAAAATGTTAAGTCAACCATGTGGTTCATGAACTTGTGAAAGAAATCAAAATGCATTTGATGCTGCTAACACAAATAAAAGAAATAATCTTGCACCCTCTAGATTAACAAATTTGGTCTTCATTAGGTCATGTGTTTGTAAAGCATAGCTCCAAAATTAATGAAGAACAATGCAAATCCTATCTCCGTTGAACATGTGAACCCATTTTCTAAAGAAGAAAAATTAAATACAGAGATGAAAAACTTGTCTTCAAATTCAAATTCAGAATACAAAAAAAATCATGACGAAAATGGAAGACAAAGAACTTCAATGTGTATAACAATTGAAGATGTCTCCACTTTATAGGATGAAGCCTATAACATATTTATTTTCTTTTTTAAGTGAAGAATGATTTCATTTGTGTTGTAAAGCCATTAGGGGCTACAACTTTTTGTTAATTATGTATTTGTCATACTGTTAGTTTCCATTTTTTAATTTTCATTTGCTGCTCTTTAATCATCTTTTAAATGTTTTTTATTAATTTTTTTTATTTATTTTTACATAATTTTTGGGATTTTTTAAAATGTTTAAATTTTTTGAGATTTTCTTTAGATATACAACTTTGTTGTATTATGCCCGAGAAATTTATTGCCATGTAATATCCATGAACGATATATGTGAATGATTTAAAAGGCTTTGGAGCAACTGGCAGCTTTTATATCTTGCACAAAACGGCAGAAAGAATGAAAGGCAAATAGGCATTATCCAGCAAACGGTCTATGCAAAACAACTCATCCAATTATATATATAAATATATATATGCATCGAAGATTCCAATCATTAACCACTTTGCACAAATGTTGTCATACACTTTCAGGGCCACGACAGTCGCGTATCAAACAAATTACAGAAGGAAAGAACGGGAAAGAACACAGTAAAACTGATTTACAGAGAGCTTTTGAGCACATGACAGGTGGAGACCTTAAGGCCTAACGGCTGATTGACAGATACACACCTGAAAGTCAGTAAGAAAAAGTTACAAAGGGCACGAAATTCAAGCCTGCTTTGGTATAACAATTAACATGAAGAAACAAAGTTATAGGAGATCCAGCAAGGCTAGGAACATCAATCTCACTGGCCATCTTCATGCTATATGAATCAGACTTCCGTACAAGTCTCAGACAAGCAACATAACGACTAAATTTTCAACACAATTTACATTCAAGGAGAAAGCGACAAGCAAACCACAACTGTAGGACAGCAAACATCATAAAAACAATAAAAGTCCATGCCAGTTGCCATAGAAGACCTTGGAAGGGGTAAGAATTCATTCAAGACCTGGTTAGATAGGTAGTAGATAAATAGATGAATCATATTATTATGTAAATAAATGAAAGGAAATTGTAAAGGCATGACAAACAAGAAAAAGGCACTAACAACTGACCAAGGGCCAAGGCCAGCTTTGGACATCTTAATAGGAAACAACAAGTGCTCCAAGCATGGGTTTTGAAATGTTAGGACCAAACTATTATCCAACACATAGGGTACTGAAAAATAGAGCACATGTTGGAGAATCCTCTCTTGCTAAAAGCAAGCCCTTCTGCCATCCAAAGGACAGTGAGAATCGAAATTCTAATTGATTACTGACCTTCCATCAGGGCTATAGGATGGCCTTATTAGCTCTTTTAGATATCATCATTTCATGGCATAAACTACAATGTGCTGGCACTCCCCAAATAACTCCGAACACGATGAACCAAAAAAAAAAAAGACCACATTTACATGAAAGGTGACCCTATTTTGCTACACTCCTTGTCCAGCCACGAGGACCATCTTAGGTGAGGCCCTTGCTATGAAGAATAGAACAGATCCACCCACTTTGAAAAAGTCAACCGACGTTTTCAAACAGAAAACACATAACCTGTCTAATAATGACACAATGTGCAGCAACAACTCATACTTCAGTCCCCAGGAACTCTAATTACCAATCGCAATTCCCTTTTTCTTTCTGAGGCCTTTCCCAGGTACTTTGGCAAAATAGCTTTCATCAGGAAACTATTGTAAATTCAAAACATTTAAAAAATAATAAGAAAATAGTAGACAATTTTATGAAACCATGAATTTCAATAGCACAAACATTCTTAGAAAAACATTGATAAAGGTTCAAAAGAGCTTTTAAAACATGATCACTGATATTGTCTTAGTAAGCTTTCCTTCCAGAGCATTATTGAAATGTGCACTTTCCGTAAAGAATATCACCAAAATTGTCCGCATGCTTTTCTTCGAAAACTATGTGAATCTTATGTAAAGAATATTAAAAAAATCTCAGAAGTGCTAAAAAATAAAAATAAATAAAAAGAGATAGATGGATAAACTCTCCGAAGTTCAACCTGGCTTTGGATGTAGTCCAAATGCTACCCAAGGGACTGTTGCCTTACTGTACAATTTCATTTCCACATTCACCCACCCTCTTCATCATCTACCAATGAAGGAGGTAGGCAAAGACCAAGTATCAATGTCCACAAAGAGCGCTCTCTTTATTATTAGAAGGTATTGCCTTCCACTGTTAATCTTTTACCTTCAATTGACTCCAAGAGAACCTGGTTTTTCCCTTTCCTAGTTCTTTCCTTTTGTTGCTCAAACTCCCTTATTCTTTTCTCAACCTAAACATATTCAAACTTTATTGAATTTTCTTTAAAGTGAAGAGATATTCAAGGCTCACATCATCTATACATTAGATAGATGCCAGCGTATCAAACAGTTTCTCCTGCTTGCAGGAAAAATGGAAAGCTATTTATCATTTATATGAACTGCACACGAAGCCTTATGGCCTTCACAAATGGGAAGAGTGATACAGCACTTTATCTTACAGGTTCTTCAAATCTATGATTTGATGCATTACAAATAAAAAAATCAGATCTAAGAGCCAATCAGCAATTAGTGATATAGAAAACTAGATTAAATTCTTTAATATACTAATAGTTATGCACTGAAACTACTTCCCTGTTTCCAAAATATCCCAAGTGTCCTTTTCATTTACAAGGTGAGTCCTCTCATATTTTCTGAACACCACAATTTTTGACCCATTCAAAATTTTTAATCAAATCTGTGATGTGTGTGTGTGTGTGTGTCTTAGATATTTGTACCATGATTAGTTCTCCTTTAAAGATTTATAGAAGCTTATAAAAAAATCAAAATGGCTACTTTTTTGGATTCAAATCATGCAAGTTTCACGAGAATGAATACTCCAGTTTTTTTCTTTTGAAAAAAAAATACTTTTAACTGAGTACTTAACAGTTAACACAGGTGATTGTTAATGAGCATGCATGTCTCACACACTTAATGGGTATACTCAAAGCAATCCAACACAATTAAGTTCTTAACATTTCCTCCTTAACTTTATTAATTTTATTTTCCGCACTTGACAGCTTACTTTGTATGCATTGATTTTGAGAACTTCCAAAAATGCAAAAGATTTGGTGACAATTAAAAGCTACCTAATTTTTCAATATTAATAACTTAAGTTGGGCTACTGATATAAATGTCTAAAATACCTTCAATACATAAATTCCATGCTTTTTAACTAGCCTTTTTTTACTGTGACGAATGAATTAATGATTATTATACCTATAAGCAAATAAGTTGTCTTTTATTAATATCACAATTGGCTAATGAATGTTTATTTCATTAATGCTAGAAAATTACACCCAGAAAAACCTAAGAGTATTTTAAGATTTAGATATATTTCTTCTGTCCTAATTTGGAGAGAAAAATAATACTTTTCAAAAACCAAATAATTTAGGAGAAGAAAACTTATGACTATGTAACAAGACCTGCCTAAAGAGGTACTACACCCACATCGAGGCATTGTGAGCATTTGCAGATTTGGTGTGGCATAAATTGGTGGCCAACACAAGGCCAGTTGTAGTTAGTCACACCAATCTATTTTTTTCTAAAATAGGTGTGCACCAATCTCGCAAATTGACCAAAGAGTCAATATGCACTGCTTAAATTTCTGTCAAGATTTTTAAACTTTGTTAATGTCAACCGAGTGCATCCTTTTTTTCGGTAAAGTTATAAGAAAAAAGGAACAAAAGGAGGTCCTCCCCTTTACTCCTGTTCAGCCTTCTGCATTGTTGTTTCCCTCCCCCGCTATGGTTTTCGTCAGTGAGATCTCTGATGGCCAGATCTCTCTCTCTCTCTCTCTCTTTGTGGCAGATTGTCTCTGAGATTATATGGATACATATTCCCCTCTTCTATGCATTCTTCTTTATTGACTCCTTTCCCATGCATATTTAACAATTGTGGTGTGGGTTGTGAATTTGTTTTTCTGTGTGGATTGTAAATCTCTTTCCTTTTGTGGATCATATTGAATACTATTTTGATCAAAAACTAAAATCAAACCTGTCCTAATGGGTTTATTTTGATTTAAGTTTGATTAATACTGAATTTGTTTGATGTGAATTTTGTGTATATGTATGTCCATGTGATAAACAACGCAACCAACCACACCCTTTCCTCCCCCCACCCTGCCCTCTTCTTTGCTGCACCCACACCCTTCAACTCAGTTCTAGTCTTTTTTAGCCATAAAGATTAACAATTACATTTAATGATTTGTATTTTGCAGTTCTTGCTTTAGATTCACAAAGAGCAGTGTCCCAGCATCCAAGTTTACAAAAGATGGATCTCATGCCATCCATGAACCATGAATGTATCGAGTTCTCACATTGTCAGTTTATGAACACAATTATGGGGCACTTATCTAGAATGAAATTGGGTGCCATTTGTGGTGCACTCAAGTGACTTTTTACCTCCATGTTGAGGTAATCAGATATTGGTCTTGGTCCTTCCTCCTAGATTTACAGTACCAACCATGAGGCTAAGTCACATGAGTGCGGGTGCGATACGGGTGCGGATACGGAGATACGGGTATAGACACAGCAATTTTCACAATTCTCGGATACGCGGATACGGAAAATATAATATTATCAAAAATTATAAATTAAAAAAAAAACATTAAATTAATAGTTCACTATTAAAGTCACAAACAAAACATTGTTTATCACAAAACATTGTTTATCAATATCATCATTCTAGTCATTTATCAGAAAAACAGAAAAAAAAAAACCCCAAAGAGAAAGGGAGAAGAGCTCAACTCAACTTAAAATCTTTTTTTTTTTTGTTCGGATTGGGTCTAATCCAGACCCGATCCAAAACGTATCCATGTCGTATCCGCACCCGTATCCCCGTATTGACACGGATACGTGGGCCAAATAGGTGTATCCATGTGACTTAGCCAGGAGGCTAAGAGCCCCCAAAATGGTGGATTAGGTCAGAGGTATGTAGACCCATGAAATTCATTCAGTCATTGAATTAAAAGTTATGTGGGCTCACAAAATCCATTCAGTCATTGATAGCAGATCAAATAAAACAAAAAATATTACATGAATAAAAAAAAATCATTTTACTCCTATGTATAGAAAGGCAAAACAAGGATAGTTAGTCAAACAACGGATGAAAACAGACAAAAATAAAAAATAAAAAGACCCAATATGTGGTACCGCAACAATCCACAAGAGAACACAGAAGAAAAAGCGGATCAATTCAATCCAAACAGAAAAAAAGAGGGGCAAGACGAACTTACCATAATCTTGGACAGCGCAGAGGGCGAGAAGGCCTCTCATGCAGATCCAACATTGACACAAACGTGGGATGGCTTCTCTTCCAGCAGGTTCTCTGGGAGGTCATGGACGACTGGCTTGGTGAGCATCAGTGGGCGGTCATTGGCCTCCTCCTCATCCTCAGCATCAGTGGTGCTCAAGTTGATGCAGGAGCACCGCTCTAGGGAGGCAAAGAAGGCCGACGCAACGCTTGACCCCACCCAATTTGCCATCCGGTCGAGCTTCTCACAAGACAGGAAGTTGCTGCCCTCCATCTTCCTTGATGATCTGTTAATTCTCAAGGAATAGAAGACTAAATCCCAATGGCAGCAGAAAAAGAGGAGGGACACAAGTAGAGAGAAAAAGAGAGAAGAGAAGGAAGACAATAGAAGCCCAGTAAGAGAAAAAATCAGCCTCAGGAACAAGAAAGATATTGAGGAAGGATGGAAGCAATAAAAGGGATGGGTCAAGGATGATACTAGCCTTGTATTTTCAGTGATGAATGATGAAACTACCATTGAAGGTCAAAGTGATTGAGAGAACAAAAAGAAGGATGCAAGCACAAACACGGATGCAAGCAGGTTGGATCTAACTGTCATCAATTCTAAGGTGGTATGTGATGACCATGGACAAAAATCCATGGATGAAAATCCACACAAAGTCTCTTGTCCTAAACTTTCTACCTGAGTATGATGGGCACAGACAAAAATCTACAAATGTATACAGTTTCACAACCACAGATGACAATTGCAAAGGCAAAAAATGTAACCGTTGCCATCAACTTGTAGACAGTTTATAAGAGCAAACTACATCACAACTTATAGATGAGTTTATGATTAAGAACGGTTAATCTAATGATACGGATCCTTATATACATCCTATTGAAACAAATACATGCACTTTTACATGGATAAAATGAACAGAATGTTAAAACAGAGCACATGCTAATTGAACTCAGAGTCAGAACTGCCAGTTAATAGGCACCAATATTAGCATGCAGTGTTGTAAATATCTTGTTAATCTTTCTAGTATGGTAGCAACCACAGGTCCTCAGCAACATATATTGACTAAGAGCCAGCTAACATGAAGGGAGTCTCCTGCATTAGTGTTGGAATTGAGGAAGGATGGAAGCAATAAAAGGGATGGGTCAAGGATGATACTAGCCTTGTATTTTCAGTGATGAATGATGAAACTACCATTGAAGGTCAAAGTGATTGAGAGAACAAAAAGAAGGATGCAAGCACAAACACGGATGCAAGCAGGTTGGATCTAACTGTCATCAATTCTAAGGTGGTATGTGATGACCATGGACAAAAATCCATGGATGAAAATCCACACAAAGTCTCTTGTCCTAAACTTTCTACCTGAGTATGATGGGCACAGACAAAAATCTACAAATGTATACAGTTTCACAACCACAGATGACAATTGCAAAGGCAAAAAATGTAACCGTTGCCATCAACTTGTAGACAGTTTATAAGAGCAAACTACATCACAACTTATAGATGAGTTTATGATTAAGAACGGTTAATCTAATGATACGGATCCTTATATACATCCTATTGAAACAAATACATGCACTTTTACATGGATAAAATGAACAGAATGTTAAAACAGAGCACATGCTAATTGAACTCAGAGTCAGAACTGTCAGTTAATAGGCACCAATATTAGCATGCAGTGTTGTAAATATCTTGTTAATCTTTCTAGTATGGTAGCAACCACAGGTCCTCAGCAACATATATTGACTAAGAGCCAGCTAACATGAAGGGAGTCTCCTGCATTAGTGTTGGAATTGAGGAAGGATGGAAGCAATAAAAGGGATGGGTCAAGGATGATACTAGCCTTGTATTTTCAGTGATGAATGATGAAACTACCATTGAAGGTCAAAGTGATTGAGAGAACAAAAAGAAGGATGCAAGCACAAACACGGATGCAAGCAGGTTGGATCTAACTGTCATCAATTCTAAGGTGGTATGTGATGACCATGGACAAAAATCCATGGATGAAAATCCACACAAAGTCTCTTGTCCTAAACTTTCTACCTGAGTATGATGGGCACAGACAAAAATCTACAAATGTATACAGTTTCACAACCACAGATGACAATTGCAAAGGCAAAAAATGTAACCGTTGCCATCAACTTGTAGACAGTTTATAAGAGCAAACTACATCACAACTTATAGATGAGTTTATGATTAAGAACGGTTAATCTAATGATACGGATCCTTATATACATCCTATTGAAACAAATACATGCACTTTTACATGGATAAAATGAACAGAATGTTAAAACAGAGCACATGCTAATTGAACTCAGAGTCAGAACTGTCAGTTAATAGGCACCAATATTAGCATGCAGTGTTGTAAATATCTTGTTAATCTTTCTAGTATGGTAGCAACCACAGGTCCTCAGCAACATATATTGACTAAGAGCCAGCTAACATGAAGGGAGTCTCCTGCATTAGTGTTGGAATTGAGGAAGGATGGAAGCAATAAAAGGGATGGGTCAAGGATGATACTAGCCTTGTATTTTCAGTGATGAATGATGAAACTACCATTGAAGGTCAAAGTGATTGAGAGAACAAAAAGAAGGATGCAAGCACAAACACGGATGCAAGCAGGTTGGATCTAACTGTCATCAATTCTAAGGTGGTATGTGATGACCATGGACAAAAATCCATGGATGAAAATCCACACAAAGTCTCTTGTCCTAAACTTTCTACCTGAGTATGATGGGCACAGACAAAAATCTACAAATGTATACAGTTTCACAACCACAGATGACAATTGCAAAGGCAAAAAATGTAACCGTTGCCATCAACTTGTAGACAGTTTATAAGAGCAAACTACATCACAACTTATAGATGAGTTTATGATTAAGAACGGTTAATCTAATGATACGGATCCTTATATACATCCTATTGAAACAAATACATGCACTTTTACATGGATAAAATGAACAGAATGTTAAAACAGAGCACATGCTAATTGAACTCAGAGTCAGAACTGTCAGTTAATAGGCACCAATATTAGCATGCAGTGTTGTAAATATCTTGTTAATCTTTCTAGTATGGTAGCAACCACAGGTCCTCAGCAACATATATTGACTAAGAGCCAGCTAACATGAAGGGAGTCTCCTGCATTAGTGTTGGAATTGAGGAAGGATGGAAGCAATAAAAGGGATGGGTCAAGGATGATACTAGCCTTGTATTTTCAGTGATGAATGATGAAACTACCATTGAAGGTCAAAGTGATTGAGAGAACAAAAAGAAGGATGCAAGCACAAACACGGATGCAAGCAGGTTGGATCTAACTGTCATCAATTCTAAGGTGGTATGTGATGACCATGGACAAAAATCCATGGATGAAAATCCACACAAAGTCTCTTGTCCTAAACTTTCTACCTGAGTATGATGGGCACAGACAAAAATCTACAAATGTATACAGTTTCACAACCACAGATGACAATTGCAAAGGCAAAAAATGTAACCGTTGCCATCAACTTGTAGACAGTTTATAAGAGCAAACTACATCACAACTTATAGATGAGTTTATGATTAAGAACGGTTAATCTAATGATACGGATCCTTATATACATCCTATTGAAACAAATACATGCACTTTTACATGGATAAAATGAACAGAATGTTAAAACAGAGCACATGCTAATTGAACTCAGAGTCAGAACTGTCAGTTAATAGGCACCAATATTAGCATGCAGTGTTGTAAATATCTTGTTAATCTTTCTAGTATGGTAGCAACCACAGGTCCTCAGCAACATATATTGACTAAGAGCCAGCTAACATGAAGGGAGTCTCCTGCATTAGTGTTGGAATTGAGGAAGGATGGAAGCAATAAAAGGGATGGGTCAAGGATGATACTAGCCTTGTATTTTCAGTGATGAATGATGAAACTACCATTGAAGGTCAAAGTGATTGAGAGAACAAAAAGAAGGATGCAAGCACAAACACGGATGCAAGCAGGTTGGATCTAACTGTCATCAATTCTAAGGTGGTATGTGATGACCATGGACAAAAATCCATGGATGAAAATCCACACAAAGTCTCTTGTCCTAAACTTTCTACCTGAGTATGATGGGCACAGACAAAAATCTACAAATGTATACAGTTTCACAACCACAGATGACAATTGCAAAGGCAAAAAATGTAACCGTTGCCATCAACTTGTAGACAGTTTATAAGAGCAAACTACATCACAACTTATAGATGAGTTTATGATTAAGAACGGTTAATCTAATGATACGGATCCTTATATACATCCTATTGAAACAAATACATGCACTTTTACATGGATAAAATGAACAGAATGTTAAAACAGAGCACATGCTAATTGAACTCAGAGTCAGAACTGTCAGTTAATAGGCACCAATATTAGCATGCAGTGTTGTAAATATCTTGTTAATCTTTCTAGTATGGTAGCAACCACAGGTCCTCAGCAACATATATTGACTAAGAGCCAGCTAACATGAAGGGAGTCTCCTGCATTAGTGTTGGAATTGAGGAAGGATGGAAGCAATAAAAGGGATGGGTCAAGGATGATACTAGCCTTGTATTTTCAGTGATGAATGATGAAACTACCATTGAAGGTCAAAGTGATTGAGAGAACAAAAAGAAGGATGCAAGCACAAACACGGATGCAAGCAGGTTGGATCTAACTGTCATCAATTCTAAGGTGGTATGTGATGACCATGGACAAAAATCCATGGATGAAAATCCACACAAAGTCTCTTGTCCTAAACTTTCTACCTGAGTATGATGGGCACAGACAAAAATCTACAAATGTATACAGTTTCACAACCACAGATGACAATTGCAAAGGCAAAAAATGTAACCGTTGCCATCAACTTGTAGACAGTTTATAAGAGCAAACTACATCACAACTTATAGATGAGTTTATGATTAAGAACGGTTAATCTAATGATACGGATCCTTATATACATCCTATTGAAACAAATACATGCACTTTTACATGGATAAAATGAACAGAATGTTAAAACAGAGCACATGCTAATTGAACTCAGAGTCAGAACTGTCAGTTAATAGGCACCAATATTAGCATGCAGTGTTGTAAATATCTTGTTAATCTTTCTAGTATGGTAGCAACCACAGGTCCTCAGCAACATATATTGACTAAGAGCCAGCTAACATGAAGGGAGTCTCCTGCATTAGTGTTGGAATTGAGGAAGGATGGAAGCAATAAAAGGGATGGGTCAAGGATGATACTAGCCTTGTATTTTCAGTGATGAATGATGAAACTACCATTGAAGGTCAAAGTGATTGAGAGAACAAAAAGAAGGATGCAAGCACAAACACGGATGCAAGCAGGTTGGATCTAACTGTCATCAATTCTAAGGTGGTATGTGATGACCATGGACAAAAATCCATGGATGAAAATCCACACAAAGTCTCTTGTCCTAAACTTTCTACCTGAGTATGATGGGCACAGACAAAAATCTACAAATGTATACAGTTTCACAACCACAGATGACAATTGCAAAGGCAAAAAATGTAACCGTTGCCATCAACTTGTAGACAGTTTATAAGAGCAAACTACATCACAACTTATAGATGAGTTTATGATTAAGAACGGTTAATCTAATGATACGGATCCTTATATACATCCTATTGAAACAAATACATGCACTTTTACATGGATAAAATGAACAGAATGTTAAAACAGAGCACATGCTAATTGAACTCAGAGTCAGAACTGTCAGTTAATAGGCACCAATATTAGCATGCAGTGTTGTAAATATCTTGTTAATCTTTCTAGTATGGTAGCAACCACAGGTCCTCAGCAACATATATTGACTAAGAGCCAGCTAACATGAAGGGAGTCTCCTGCATTAGTGTTGGAATTGAGGAAGGATGGAAGCAATAAAAGGGATGGGTCAAGGATGATACTAGCCTTGTATTTTCAGTGATGAATGATGAAACTACCATTGAAGGTCAAAGTGATTGAGAGAACAAAAAGAAGGATGCAAGCACAAACACGGATGCAAGCAGGTTGGATCTAACTGTCATCAATTCTAAGGTGGTATGTGATGACCATGGACAAAAATCCATGGATGAAAATCCACACAAAGTCTCTTGTCCTAAACTTTCTACCTGAGTATGATGGGCACAGACAAAAATCTACAAATGTATACAGTTTCACAACCACAGATGACAATTGCAAAGGCAAAAAATGTAACCGTTGCCATCAACTTGTAGACAGTTTATAAGAGCAAACTACATCACAACTTATAGATGAGTTTATGATTAAGAACGGTTAATCTAATGATACGGATCCTTATATACATCCTATTGAAACAAATACATGCACTTTTACATGGATAAAATGAACAGAATGTTAAAACAGAGCACATGCTAATTGAACTCAGAGTCAGAACTGTCAGTTAATAGGCACCAATATTAGCATGCAGTGTTGTAAATATCTTGTTAATCTTTCTAGTATGGTAGCAACCACAGGTCCTCAGCAACATATATTGACTAAGAGCCAGCTAACATGAAGGGAGTCTCCTGCATTAGTGTTGGAATTGAGGAAGGATGGAAGCAATAAAAGGGATGGGTCAAGGATGATACTAGCCTTGTATTTTCAGTGATGAATGATGAAACTACCATTGAAGGTCAAAGTGATTGAGAGAACAAAAAGAAGGATGCAAGCACAAACACGGATGCAAGCACAAACACGGATGCAAGCAGGTTGGATCTAACTGTCATCAATTCTAAGGTGGTATGTGATGACCATGGACAAAAATCCATGGATGAAAATCCACACAAAGTCTCTTGTCCTAAACTTTCTACCTGAGTATGATGGGCACAGACAAAAATCTACAAATGTATACAGTTTCACAACCACAGATGACAATTGCAAAGGCAAAAAATGTAACCGTTGCCATCAACTTGTAGACAGTTTATAAGAGCAAACTACATCACAACTTATAGATGAGTTTATGATTAAGAACGGTTAATCTAATGATACGGATCCTTATATACATCCTATTGAAACAAATACATGCACTTTTACATGGATAAAATGAACAGAATGTTAAAACAGAGCACATGCTAATTGAACTCAGAGTCAGAACTGTCAGTTAATAGGCACCAATATTAGCATGCAGTGTTGTAAATATCTTGTTAATCTTTCTAGTATGGTAGCAACCACAGGTCCTCAGCAACATATATTGACTAAGAGCCAGCTAACATGAAGGGAGTCTCCTGCATTAGTGTTGGAATTGAATTGGACATTGAAACTTTCATCATATTTTATTATATAAAGAAGAAAAAGCTGCATACAAGACAAGTACCATCTTACAAACATATGATAGAATGAAAAGAAATAGAAAACATATGGTGGTTCTGCACCGATATATCATACAGCAGCATCCACCTGTGTATCAATCTGAGCATGTTTTTGTTATCCCTACCATTGCTGGGCATGTCTTTTGTAAAATTTTCAAAATTGACCTGAGGTAGTCTAAGATGTTTTGTATGAGACAACTTTAAGATATGTAAATGATAAATCATCGAATAATATGAACTATCTTATGAAAGAAATCACAGCCGCGAACCAAATAAAGGAATGGCCTCAAAGAGCAACACCAGGCCATAGTGAAAATGTGAATAAGGTGATTCTTCACCTCTTAATCTAAGACAAGGGGAAAACATTCTGAATTAGGGCTACATATCTGAAAATGAGTTCAAGAAAGAAGAAAACAAATATTATGGCAGGAGACAAAACAGAAAAACGAAAGTCAGATATGCAAATGACAACACGAATATCAACATGCACAAGCTCATCTAACAATCAAACGCCAATTATAAAACCCTATTAAACCAAAATGAAGCAACAAATACATAGACTACGACCAACCTAGAAGTCGCACATTCCCTAACCAATCACCTCGCCAATTAAAACCCCAAAACCCCATTCATCAATCGCTTCATAAACAATCACCATTGGCAGTCGTAAGTTTCAAAAGCCACCGATGTCTAAAGCAATGGACGGAAAAAGTTTGGTTTGGGCCAGGGAGTGTGGCGGCGGCGTAGCATCGCAGTGTGCGGCTGGCAATGAGGGCTTTCCCTCTGCATTGAATCACACGATCGGTTCATGGCCGGCATGCTGTGGAAACAAAAGCAACAGGGAACGAGAGGGAGGCTCATAGCCGACAGGCGATGGGCAAGGGGGTGAGAGAGAGAGAGCATAAGGATAGGAATACATACATGTAGAATGAGGATCCCGGCGATGGTGTGCTGCTGGGGAGGGAGCCGGCGTGCTGCTGCGCTGCTGGGAAGGGAAAGGGAGGAAGGTGCGATGCGATCCGTAGGGAGCTAAGGCATCCCCTACAGAGGTCCGACTTTTCTCCTCGAATGAAAGTCCGCGTTTCAGGACGTCAGCAGCGGGGATTTTTTATCCGTGCGTGACGGCTCGCGGGGAAAGTTTGGAAATGCAGAGTAGATGTGGGTTCGCAATACGATGAGGGTTTGTTAATTTCAATTGACAGGTTCTAGCCAACATGTTTTCAATAGCTCGAAGGCTCTTGTAAAATGTCTCCTAAATTCTGGATGCCTCCTCAAAAAGGGGTTTTCTGAAATTTCATCAAAAGTGAGGTGGTTTGGAAATTGGATCTGAGTTTTTAGTGAAGGGAAATCCCGCTGCTGAAGCCCAATGCTTCTCCCCTTCCCCTTATCTATCTCCATGGTCTGCTCGGTCTGGTCAAGACTGTTTCTTGATGCCCTGGGTTTGCTCCAAAGTACTAAACTCCAATAAACTCTACTTTATTCAACTTTGATTTTGGTGATATGTGATGAAACAACATAAACATGGGTTTTAAACGACGAAAACATGGACATACGACTTTCAAAAGACATTGACAAAGTCCAAAGCTAGTATACCCATGCTGGAAAATATTGAAAAGAGTAGAAGAGTAACAATATTAACTAGGAGACAGAAGAGAAGGATAGACAAGATGTGAGAGTGATCAGTGACCAATCCTACCGGATATGATGGACTCTATAATGGACGAACATTGGTAGAGCCATTAAGTATGCACAAAGTGCACTCCCTAAAGACTGATTATATCATATATACTTTGAAAACAACTATATGGCCCCAACTTGACTTGAGGTTCTCGAGTTGCACTTGTCCAAATCAAGATATGCATATATAACTGAACCAACTTTTGAAGCACATGGCATAGACTTCTTCCGTTTCCATTTCCTTTGTCTCTCACTAATACTTGAACTATACGTTCATGGTACTAGCAAGGGGGCTTGTTCGACTCACAATTGGTTCAGTTGTGAGGGTTGCTCTTAGGGGCGAAACTATGATTTTTTCCAGGGGCTGGCCAAACGGTCCATCTAACTTATTCGGGTAGGGTCAAACTAAATCTGAATATAAAAAATACATTACCCAACCAAAATTTTTCAATTTCTGTAATGTAATTATTTTTTTTCAAATAGTTGAGGTGGGGCCACGGCCTAGGTGGGCCCCCCCTCCCTCTGCCCCTGGTTGCTCCTCAACTATGGTTCATGGTAAACCTAGAAATGTTAAGATGTGGACATATACACATGCACAAATAGTTATCTCTAATACACTGGGGTTAGAACAAAAGCTAAAATAGTTAAAGAAAATTACATTTGGACACATGGTTTGCTCGAGCACCTACATTAACATAGGTTGTATGTGGCTTAGGTTTAGGTCAACAAGGATAAACCTCCTCAATTGGTCCTAATGCAACCAAACCACGCCTAAACCTATATAAAATGAATTGTCAGCTGAATTCTAACTTGATGAGGACCGATCTGATCATGGTTGCCATCTCTATTTAAGGGACTACTTTTCTTCAGTGCTGCCTCTTTTTTCTTTTGGGAAAAAAAGTTTGAAATTGCTTCCATTTCTAAAATTTGTGAGAAAACTTGGGAGATGAGACCTGCCTAATAAGGTCTAGAGAGTCTAACCTTTCCTTAAACCTTTATCAAGGGTAAGTAGGTCAAGCATTGATTCTTATGCCTTCTATACCTCAAAATCTCTAAGAATTGTCCCAGAACCTAAGTGCAATAATGAAATGTGCATTCTTGGCTTATTTAGAAAGGTGTAGAATTTTAAAATTGGATGCATGCAAGTGAACGTTTTAATAAATTTTATTTTAGTTTGGAAAAGAAAAGGAAAGAGCCCTGTTAGATGATTTTGATCTTAATGAACGAATCATGAGTTTAGAAAATTTAGAAGAATTCTCAGCTAATTTAAATGGAGAAGGAGATACTTGAGAATTTGAAGATGGATACTATCCTGGTAATGTATCCACAAGAATGCAAAGCTAATTATGGAGAAAGAGACGCAAATAATGATGAATTTGCCAAGGATTACTTGGAAATTAACGATAATGACTTTGAAAGGTTATTTATATGGGAATCCCTGGTTCACTTAGGAAATGATTTAAATAGAAATTATATTTAAATATAATGAATGGCTTTAAAATCGAGGTGTGTTCCCACAAAGATTATTCCACACCTTGACCATGGTCAATGATGTGGATCAAATCCAATTCTCGTAACTTCATCAAGAAAAAGTGTTCGATGCCATTTGTGTTATCCATCAGAGCTGATTTAGCAAAACATGTGCAATAACATGCGATTTGTTTTTAAAATGGGTTTATAGAGCCAAGAGCAGGAAGGAAACAACCACTATAGTTGGATTATAAATTTCATGTGATTCTCAAACCGAGAAATTAAAAGAAAACATACAACAAATAAAGATAAGAAAGGGTTATAATTTAAAGCAAATGCAAACAAATGGTATTTTGGGACCATGATTGTTGGCCCATGTGTAGCCCCATGCAAAATTGATGGAATGTAATTCCTAGACCAAATGAGCACACATAGATTTGGAAGATTGTTTGAAAACTGGAGAGCAGATATATTTGAGAGATGTATTCAATGGGTCTAAAAAACTGTGATCATTGGATTTGAAAAAATGACACCATCTGGATTCTGAAAATCACCTTAAATGGATCTGAAATTTTGTATTAACGAAAACTGTAACAATTGGTTTTGCTGACTGTGTTAACTAGGTTATAAAACTGTATTTGATTGGACATGAAAATTGCGTCGATGGGATTGAAAACTACATGGATTGGATTTGAAAACCATATGGCTTGGATTTGACAACTGTATGGGCCGGATTCAAATTTTGTAACCATTGGATCTGAAAGCTATATGGATTGGATTCGAAGATCTGTAAAGACAGAATTTAAGAAATTGTGTTTATTGGGATTGAAGCGTTGTACTGGTTAGGTTTGAAGAACTGTATTAATTAGATTCTAAAGATGGTATTAAAGGATTTGAAAATCAGATTGATAAGGCCTTGAAGGGACTTGAACCTATCGAAGGAATAGTCATGCTTCTAGAGGCCTGTAAGGAAATCACACACAATATCAAGAGAAAGCTGCCAAGGAACAAATGGAACTCAGACATTGTAACAACCAGACCAATATCAGGAGAATGCTGCGAAGTAACAAATGAAACTCAAACATTGTAACAACCAGACCTGCGAAGTAACAAATGAAACTCAAACATTGTAACAACCAGACCTGCTCCTGCTTGGGCCCCCGGTCCTAAGGATACTACTACCTGCCTTCTAGCATGTTTATTCCAACCCAAAAATATTAGGAAACTTGATAACCAATAACTTAACTTCTGTTTTTATAAACCTTTAGGGGGCGTTTGATGGCTTGAAATTTTGATTCGAGAATGAAATTCTAGAATCATATTTCCTCCTGAAATGGATTCAAAATTCCAAGTTTCGGTTTCCTAATTTCAGAAACAAAATACCTGGTTTGTTTAATAATTTCAATTTCTTAAAAAATAGCATTTTGATTTTAAAACTTCCATGATTCTGGATATATGAAATGCCCCCCTTACAGATATTTCACAATCTTTAATACGGACTAAGCTTCTCAAAGTAGGGCATCACAAGCATACTTGCTTCAAACCCAAAAATGGCAGCAATATTGAATGGTCTTTGTGCTGAACCACTCGCACTAGTCTATGATCGGGATCGCACATGGTAGAATGAAATTTTGGTTTGCTAGTTGGGAGGTCAGCACGAAAGGACTCCAAGGGGCCATGCATAGGGCCGAGCTAAGACGGCTACAACTAAACCTGAAGGCTAATAACTTGAAATTAAGGGTTTGGCCTCTCAAAATCAAAGCAGTCAACATATATATAAAAACCAACGATGGGGCTTGCTGACCGGACAGACCCAGCCCTAGATTCAAGTTAAGCCCATCCTAAAACCCCTAGAAGCCTCACTCACAGCATAGAAAGCCCGTCTAATCAACCATGCCTAATCCGTCACATAACACAAGCAAACATAACATGGTTCATTTGTTCATGCACATCTAGGAATGCCATAACTTTTGAGATCTAATTGCACTTTTTTTTAGGGCTCCATGAGAGGTTGTTTGACAACAGTAACAGAATATGTACCAAAAGTTTAGGCAGATTCATGAAACATTTGTTAATGTTCCATGAAAGATCGTTTGACAAATGGAACACTCAAAGTGTTCCATGAATCTGTGCTAAAGGTTGAAGCAAATTCATGGACACATAGTTCTAGTGTTTCATGAATCTACTCTAATCTTTAAGATAAATTTAAAGTAGACCACCCTGAATCTACCCCTTTTTTGGAGCACATTCATAAGATAGTAGTGTGTTAATATTGCCAAACGACCCCTAAACACCACAATCATAGACAAACCATCAACTTGTCGTCCCCAAATATTACGTGAGAAACTGTGCGAACTACCAGGACTCTATCCCCCATCATACAAGGCGAGTGCAATCAGCTGCTCATAAGAAATGGGCCAGTGGGGACCCGACCAAACCAACCCAAGGAAATGCACCTAAACTAGTATAACTCAGGGAAGCAATTTTAATATGCTCAAACCAACTTGAAAGTGCAGCAAAATTACAAGCAACCATTGGACAATGTTAGACTCACCAGCCATAATCTCAAGTATAGCAAAGTGAAAGGTAACAGTTCCACGATTCTTAAGCTACTAAATATGAAACATACTAATAGTCTAATAGCAAAGCCAAACAGGAACAATTCTACAGCTAGACGAATTCGCACTAACTCAAAGAAGTTGACAAGGGTAAGTAATAGTATTCTAAACTTTAGCCTGCTATAATACTGATATAAAGAGATCCAGAAGGTAAAGATTGCTTACGTATAGATAACGAATACAAAGTCTGCATATTATCTTTGTATATAAAGAACCTGAATCCTTGGATCTGGTTTATAGGACCTTTTTTTTCTTTTTTCATCACATTGGTTAGTAATTGTTTTTCATTTTCAGTCCAACACATTATAATAGGTGATTACGTGCTCTCTGCTTGCTGCAGATTCTTTTATTTTTATTTGAAGTAGTAATAGTGGTTTTGTGTGTATAAAGAATTTATTAGATTGACTTTTAATAATCATGTTTCCTAAAGATTAATCCAACTTGCCTCTCACATGGAGTATGTGAAGCCGTTGAGTTTGATGTATGATACATTGGCTTTAAGTATCTTTCTACACAAGAAAGCATCAAAAAGACTAGAAAACAAAAAGCCAAACCCAAGGAAGATAATACATTCTCCATCGAGTAATAGATAAAAATTTGAATAGGGAAGCCATGTTTCCACCAAGGTGAATGGTTCATAGAAGCGCATGGTTAACAATGTGCATGTCAAACCAAAAACACTAGTTTTTCCACACAATCTTCACCTTGAGATCCCATTGAATATACACAAGAAAACGAGCCAAATCTAGGATTCTCCATTACCAGACATTAGATCTTTGAATGTGTTGTAGTTATTAGATAGCTCACTTTTCAAGGAAGTTGCACATAGCTCACTGTTCATGGAAGTTGCACCTAATAGTGCAGCTATACCATCTGCTGGCAGAGGCACCTTCTGGGTGATTCATGTCTACTAAATTTGTAGAAGACCAAGAGATATGCATTGCTTACTAGAGGTGCCAATCTGTCAATGTAATCTCCGACCTTGCCATATCCTTTAAGGTTAACCTTTAATAGCAGTGAGTTTGCAACAAGAACTGATAAGAGACATTGGGTGCCAAAGACTTTTACTCAATAGCCAATTTTACGGTCTCAAGGTTTGTCTGAGCGAACTCTGGAAACATTTCTTCTCGCACAGCAGCCCACCATATAAATAGCAGCCTGTGACATTTAAATAAAAAATTAATTTTTAACTTAAGGTTACACCATATCAAGGGGTGAGGTGTTTTCATATCAGGAGACAAGACAAACTTTTTGGCTTACCAAAACAACAAAAAGTATGACATTGAAGATAGCAACCACCTTCCATTTGGTTTTCATGTATTCTGCTACTCCAGCTCTTCAGTAAGGAAAACAATTTAATTGGAAAACAATAGTGTTGCAAACAAAACAAAAACATGCAACAATCTACTAATTTTTACTTGCACGAATCACAGTCATAGCATTTTCTGGCCACTGAGTTTTTGTAAATCTTGCAGTCCTTGTTGGTGCTCACTGGATGAAAGCTTAGATCATAGAATGATGCATTAATAGCAGGAAAACCACACCTGAAACAGTGAGAATAGGCGCTCACTACTAAGCAAGAAACAACATTGCAGCTCAAGATGCAGCAAGCTGACTTATAAAACTAACAAAAAAGTGTCTTAAACCCTTAACTATAAGTGCTACAAAAAGCTCGAAAAACAGTCACCTGTCTAAATAGCAATTAATTGAGATTCCTGAATATAACATCAATTTGAATAGTTTGCTGAATTACTCACACTAGTGGAATAGAATCCATGTGTATTTCCTAGACAGTTGCAGACAGTTATCAGTAAATGAAAAGGCAAGAAATCATACATGAAGTGGAGTGGGGAAGCAAAATGCATTGGAAAACACTAGAAGTGGAGTGGGGACGCAACATGAATTTGGAAGCAAATTGGATGTGAGAGTGAATTTAGCAAAGGGAAGCCAGTATCCAGGTCAATATGAGTATACAAATAAGCATTTAAAATTCTTGTCACAAGAATTATTAGGCAAGTATTTTAAATGTCAGAAAGGGGAGAAAGCTTTATTAGGCAAGTAATGACAGGAACAACAGTATTTGTAATAAAGGGATGCCAGTATCCAGGTCAATATGAGTATACAATATCATCATGGAACTTCTGTATACTTGCTCAATAACTGGAACTTCCCTTTTTTTCCCTTCTCTTGGTCATTGTCAATGACAAAATAACAAGATTTTTACCAGAAAATGTTAATATTGCAAATATTTGCCAAGATATAGCCTAGCAACCATATTCATGGCTGCATATAAAAGTGGCACATCATTACAATCATTAACTACAGAAGTTTGAGAAACTTCCCAGGCTTATGCAGAAGCAAAAAATAACATACAACAAAGTCCTGAAACATATACAGGAAAGTTGTCAACAGCCTAGCCTTCAGTTTGGTAATCTTCAATTGTTAATGTTGCAGCCGTGAGTCTTGGAGAGAGAAAAAGTTCCATTACGTTAACCCTAATCTCCCTTATAAAAGAGATTAGGGTAGAAAAGGGATTTACAGATTACATTAATGAAAAATAAAAAAAATATTAAAGAGGTCTTATAACTCTTTAATATTACGAAGAGCCACCTAGAAACATAAACTCTTCTAATTCAACACTCCCCCTCAAGCTGGAGCATACATATTAAACATGCTCCGCTTGTCACAACATCTAGAGAAATAACTAGTAGGAAGAGCTTTGGTGAAGATATCTGCAGCTTGATCTTCTGAAGGAACATGAATAGTGGCAATGGTTTCTGATTGAACGAGATCCCGAATGTAATTCTTTCATGGAAAACTGGATTGTTTGCAATGTATGTGGCTGCTTGATTGTCATAATACATCTTCATGAGAAGCGGAATCGACACACTTAGGCTAGATAGCATGGATCTAGCCCAAGTCATTTCTGTTGTTGTTTGAGTCATAGCTCTGTATTCGGATTCTGCACTAGATCTTGACACAACACCTTGTTTTTTGCTTCTCCACGATATAAGGTTGCCTCCCACAAATACACAGAATCCTGTGGTAGATTTCCTGTCTTCGATTGAGCCAGCATAGTCAGCATCACTATAAGCTTCCACTTCTAGGGTCTTGCTTTTTGTGAACAAAAGGCCTTTGCCAGGAGACGATTTCAGATATTTGACCACCATCAAAGCAGCATCCTAATGAACTTTTCTGGGTTTTCCCATAAATTGACTTAGCTTCCCCACTGCAAAACTAATGTCTGGTCTGGTCACAGTAACATAGAGGAGTTTTCCAATAAGGGATCTATATGATCAAGAATCCACTAATTCTCTTTGGTCATCATTAAGATGTATGCGTGGATTCATAGGTAGATTAGCCGGTTTAGCTCCTAGCATCCCAATGTCCTGTAACAAATCAAGAACATATTTCCATTGAGAGAGAACGACACTATCCCTATTGCGAGCAACCTCTATTCCCAAAAAATAACGTAGTGGACCAAGATCTTTCGTCACAAAGTGTTTTTGAAGGAACAACTTTGCATCAGAAATTTCTTGATCGGAGTCGCCTGTCAGGATAATATCATCGACATAAACCACTAGAACGGTTATACCCCTGGAAGTCTTCTTGATAAACAGAGAATGATCAAGAGGAGATCTCGCAAAGCCACACCTTGAGACTACCTCGGAGAACTTGTGAAACCACGCACGAGGACTTTGCTTGAGTCCATAAATGGCTTTCTTCAGTTTGCACACTTTTCCACACTCCCCCTGTCGTTCAAACCCTGGTGGTTGTTGCATATAGACAGTCTCATCAAGATCACCATACAAAAATGCGTTTTTGACATCAAGCTGATACATGTGCCAGTCATGGTGTACAGCCACTGAAATGATAAGACGAATGGTTCCCAACCGAGCAACTGGAGAGAAGGTCCCAAAGAAATCCACCCCGTAAGTCTGTGTGTAGCCCTTAACAACCAACCGAGCTTTGTATCGTTCCACAGAACCATCAGAATTATATTTCACTATGAATACCCACTTAGAGCCAACAATGTCACAATCAAGAGGAGGATACAAGTTCCCAGGTGCCTCGCTGAACTAATACATCCATCTCATCTTGCATAGCCTGTCTCCACTGCGTATCTACTAAAGTCTGCTGATGACACGTAGGAACTGTATGAGCAATCAGAGCTTGAATAAACTGTTGATACTTTTACCCACACCGTCAGTAGACACAAAATGAGATATAGGATGCAGAGTACATTGTCGCTTGCCTTTGCGAAGAGCAATAGGTAAGTCTTGACAGGGATCAGTCGGACTAAGGCTACTCACTTCAGATGAACTTACCTCCTGAGAAGCGGTTGGCGAAGGATCATGAGAAGGGTCATGTCGACGTGTGTAGACTAGCGGAGGATCACAAAACTTGGACACTACAGCCGGAGAGTCTTTAGAAGGAGATTCAAAAGGAAATGACTCCAAAGGAATAGGAGGAATAGGTAGTGGGTCTGGTGACCGTGGCATCTCAGTAGAGATAGGAGTGGAGCTATAATAAGGTTGAGACTCAAAGAATGTAACATCCACACTGATATACTCTTTTTGAGTCAAGGGATCAAAGCATTTGTAGTTGTTATGGTATTTGGAGTAGCCAATAAAGATACATTTAATGGCTTGGGCCCCAATTTATCACGTGTGGGTCCAAGTATGTGAACAAAGCATGTGCAACCAAATACTTTAGGAGCTACTGGAAACAAGGGTCTTTGTGGATGCACAAGTTTAATGAGAACCTGGTTGTCAATGGAGGATGAGGGTAAACGATTGGTCAAGTAACAAGCAGTGAGAATGGCATCTCCCCAAAAATATGCAGGTAGGTTAGTATGAAGCATAAGGGTACGAGCCACATTTAAAAGTTGGCGATGTTTTTGCTCAGCTATTCCATTTTGCTGGGAGGTATGGGGACATGAAAACTGAGGAGAAATGCCATTATCAGAGTAAAACTTCATTAAGGTAGATGCCTTGAACTCAAGAGTATTATCAATGCGAATGCTTTTAACAAGAATACCAAACTGGGTCTTTATTTCAATAATAAGGTTTTTGAGAGTACATACGACTTCAGACCTTTCCTTCAAAAGAAAGACCCAAGTGACCCGAGAATAATCATCAACAATGACAAGGAAATAACAAAATTTTGACCTACTAGCAACTCTGCTAGGATCCCACACATCAACATGAAGAAGATCAAATAGTCCACAACTGGACGGACTACGGGTGTGTTTGCCAAGTTGACAGGCTTCACACTGGAACAACTCTGGTACTGAAAGATGTGGAAGAAGATGACGGAGCTTGGAGACAGATGGATGACCAAGTCTGAGATGCCACTGGAAGGAGGAGGACAATGAGGTGATCGATGATGCTGCAATACCCACTGGATCCGACAGGAAGTAGATGCCCCCTTTCTCATATCCTCCACCAATCATCTTTTCAGTTTGCAAGTCCTGAAATGAACATAAACCATAGTCAAATGTAACACGACAATGTAAATCATTAATCAATTATTCAACCGATAACAGATTTGTGGGAAACTTAGGAGCATATAACACATTGAGAATAGTCATAGACTGAGAAATCTCGATATCTCTATAACCCATAATAGGTGACCATCTACCATCTGCAAGTTTCACATGACGTGTCTGAGGTAATGAGTGTAGCACAGTAAACATAGAAGGTTTACTACAAAAGTGCCTCGATGCCCCTGAATCAATAATCCAAGTAGTACCTATATCATGTGGGATAGTATCAACGGACATAGCGCTATCGATCATGACTGTGGAGGCCGACGGCTGAGTAGATCTGTGTGCTACGAAGTCCTCATACTCTGACTTGTTGATACTCACAGTTACTGTCTCAGGATGAGAAGAAGATAAGGACCCGTCTATAACTGATGACGATGTCTGGACAGATCCAATAGGAGACTGTAAAGAGTTCTTGCCCTGCTTAGGTGTAACATTTCTTCCTAGGGAAGCAGCGGAAGGTCGACCATGTTTATCCCAACATCTGTCTTCCAAATGCCCTATTTTCCCACAATAGGTGCACTGAAATCTCCCCCGACCTCCTCTTAACCCTCGACCTATGCCTCTCTCCCTGAATGAACTGCGTCCACGACCTCTTGAGACTACCAAGGCAGAGGCATGGATATCACTAGAGGGCGGAGAAAGGGTCAAAGCAAGGCGGCTGAGTCTGTTGTAGGCTTTAGATAAGTCGGGGATTTCTGCTCTAATCAACATCTGCGCCTTTGCTACTGCATATTCAGGAGAGAGACCCTGCAGAAACTTCGCAACCATAGACTGTTCACCATGAGTCTTATGGCATGTTGGACATGGGGGACGTAAAGCTTTAAGTCGTTCATAGATCGACTTGAGGGAAGCGAAATACTGAGCAAGACTCTGGTCACCCTGTTGCAAATTAAGTAATTCCTCCTCCACCTGCAATATCTTGCTAACATTCTTGTCATTCGAGTAACAAGGCTGAAACAACCTTCACGATCAGTAGGGCTGCACAACGAGTCGAGCCAACTCGAGCTCGCTCGATAAACTCGACACGAGCTCGACTCGTTTTTTATACGAGTCAAGCTCGAGCTTAAATATAAACTCGAGTATGTTAACGAGTCGAGTTCGAGTTAGTCGAACTCGACTCGATTAAACTCGACTCGGCTCGATTTAATCTCATTTTTTATTTTGTGTTTTTAATTTTCCTTCCTTTTTTTTCTTTCCCGCTTAATCTCATTTTTTGTTTTAAGTTTTTTAATTTTCCTCTTTTTTTGCCTCTCTTCACGCCGCCACGTTTCTTTTCACCCTCACGCCTTTTTTTACCCTCGTTATTACACCCCATTTTCCCTCCTTTTTTTCTCTTTTCTCACAACGCCATTCCTCCTCCCCCATGCCTTAATGGGGTGCTCATGTCAGGTGGCAGCCTTTCCTCCTCCCCATGTCATACTCCACGTCGTCATCGATGCAGTGAAAAGGAAGGGCTGCAAGTTCCACATCGTCGTCATTGATGGAGCGAAAAGGAAGGCCAGGGCGACAGCGTGCGCAGTGCACTGCACGCTGTTTGACTTACCGAGGATAAGCGAGCCGTCGAGTCAAGCTCGAGTTCGAAGTCTGTCACTCGAGTCGAGCTCGAGCTGAAGTTTCAAAACTCGTGTCGAGCTCGAGTCAAGCTCGAGCCGGCCGAGCTCGAGCTCGACTCCGCTCGTGTGCAGCCCTAACGATCAGCAGATCAACTCTGCTCCACATGCCAAACGCTGCTCCACACGATTTGAGGTTTTCATACCAAACAGGAGACACGAGCCCCACTTAAGGATCTGATCACGCCTTCCACATACGCGTGATCAATCCTTCTCCACGCAGCACACCCAACTTTTATCTCTTTTACTACCTCCCTGTTGGTGGGTAAGAAGAGATGAAGATGGGTGACGGGAAGAGGAAAGAAGAAGAAAGTCGTCGGAAAAGGAGGTCGTCGGAGAGAGGTCACCGGAAGAGAAGGTCGCCGGAAAACTTATTTGACTGTTACCGCAGGAGACTGCTCTGATACCATGTTGCAGCCGTGAGTCTTGGAGAGAGAAAAAGTTCCATTACGTTAACCCTAATCTCCCTTATAAAAGAGATTAGGGTAGAAAAGAGATTTACAGATTACATCAATGAAAAATAAAGAAAATATTAAAGAGGTCTTATAACTCTTTAATATTACGAAGAAACACCTAGAAACATAAACTCTTCTAATTCAACAGTTAAGGGCAGATTTTCAAAATTTAACGATTTGCTGTACCACATTACCAAGATCGGGTTGACATGCAAGTTCTGTTACGTTTATATCATCTGAATGTGCTATATCGAGATTAGAACTTTCAGTTCAACTTGGATACTAAGATTATTAGTTCTTTACAATTGTTTTGGTAATTCTGGCTGATTCATTGTTTGGTCAAAGATGTTAAGGCTTAAGCGTGTCTGAGAGTTCTGTAAATTCGTTCAGTGTTTTGGAACAGCTGTACTGGCAGAAGCTTAGGGACTTAAATTATTTATTTCATCTATAATCACAATGCAAAAATAATTTCCTTCATTTTTTATTCAATAAATATTTACAGCTTTATGACAAGTTAAGATACAGTTTCTTTTTAACAATTATAACACATGCACAAACAGAAAACTTTTGGAGCATCAACACATCAAATCAATCCCTTATAATCCCAGAGGAACTATGACCAACAACTTAAATAAGGAGAGATGCTTCTTCTCCTTCTTCTTCTTCTTCTTCTCTCTCTCTCAGAGACATGCACAAGCAAAAAATTCTGAAGCATCTGTACATCACATTTGATTACTCATAATAACAGCAAAAAGTATCACAAAGAAGTTAAATAGTGGTACTTACTCAGATGGTGGTCGACAACAACCAGCTTCAATTGGGGTCAATATTGCAGCTTTGTATTGTTTAAGCATCTGAACAAAGAAAGAGCGGGTGGCCAAAATGAGATCATATACCTTTTAGTTTGAACTTGAAGCCAAGTAGTAGACAAAAGATGACCTTGTATTCCTTAGCCAGGTTTTTGCAATCATCTGGTCTAACAAGACAACTTTTCAAGTGTTCCCAGTAATGCTTGTTGTTTAGCTGCAAAAAGTACAAGAAAATATGCTAAATTCAACAACCAAAACAGCAATAACCACAATAATATTAGTAACAAAATTTATAACATACTTGCTTTTTAAACAGAGATGAGTACTCTGAAAGTTGATATTCCTTATATCTGTTCATGCATTGGAAAAAGGACATATCACTACAGAAGCTAGCTGGAAATAAATGAAATTCTGCATGAAAGCTGCATGAAGGTCAATAAGAGTAAAATGTGCTTCTGGATATGCTACCCATCATCTTCAATATAAAAAGTTCATGTTGATTGACTACATATACTGGTCCATAAAGGTAGAATTACAACCCATGAACCCAATGAGAAAGTGTGCAACGAGTCTGAAATTTTATAAGAGAGATCCTGAATGCTCTCATAAAACTATGGTTTCTTGACCAGAGATGGTGAATGCTCTCATAAAACTATGATTTCTTGACCAAACAATTTATATTGCTAATCTCACTGAGTGATTCGAAAAGAGAAGAAGCAGGAGATGATTTCACTTGTACAAAGACTAAGGTAGCAAGAACCTGTTCTGGATTCAAGAATTAAGCTGTCCGATGATCAACAAAAGTTACTCCTCCTCAGTACCCTAAGTTGATGCAGAATTGCAGATGGCTAAGAAGAAGGAGGTAATCCAAAATTTCCTGAAAACAGGTGTTTTGTTTTCTCAAGGAGAAACAGATATCACACACTTCAAGAGTATAACTTTAGTCTTACAATTTTCATAAATAGGGACATTTTGAAAGAGAAATGACAACACAGCATATCATAATGGTTCGAACAATCTTCTAAACAAAGTTCAAACTTCAATCCGTCTCGTCTAAATACTTGAACCTCATCCATTTTGCACTTTGAGGCTCAATCATTGCTTTACCCAGTGTAACATGCATGCTTCAAACAATATGGAATCCCACTAAAGCTTCCACAGGTCAAAGCTAACAACTGTGTGTAACCTTCCAGAGAAGCAATTAGTAAAACTGAAGTATAAATGGGTAGCTAACCTTTGTCCAGGTACTGTATGTCCAGTGCCATTATTTATAACAATAAACCTGAAACCATTTAATCATGGATCAGATCCTCCATTTTCCAGATGGTCCAACACAAGAACTCCATAAAAACATAAGCATGAAAAGGAGAATTTTCTATAATTCATTTACATAGATTGATATAGCATAATACAAGGAATTCATATTGTTATATTAATAAAGAACCATGCAGTTAACAGAGTTAAGAACGGAAAGTTAGAAATGTCCAAGCACAAATAATATATTTAGGTTGACAGTACCTTTTCTGGTGAACAAATAACAGAATGCTTGTCAAGGTAATAGAAGACTTTCTTGATCTTCAGAATTTAAGTCTCCCATGCATGAACAGCAATATATGATTGTGTACATAGAGGGTGTTGAAACATTAGCACCAACAACAGGAATCTCAGAAGCAACAACATATGGCTAGCAAAGAGGAAAAGAAAACTTAACAAGAACAACAAAAGTTTGGGCTTTAGATTTGCAGGTTTTGCTTCAAGGGGACCTTTATCATTCTATCAAGCTCTTCACATTGTGGTGCTAGGCAAAATATTCTAAGTGCTCTTCATTCCCCTGCTACCCAGTATGGCAGTTAAAAGGTAGAGTGGGACTTAATTTCCACTAAGGGGATGTAAGTTCTTTAACAGCCATCACAATGGATGAGAGCGCATCATAACAGATGAGTGAGCCCTCTCATCCATTATGATGGGTATGGGCATGGTCATGGCCATAACCCCACATCTCCTCCCTAGCCATGAAACTGCAAACTTGCGCCATATAGGTTTCTGTCAAGGGCAGTTACAGAGTTTTCCATACTTCAACTTTCCACTGTAAATTATTCATTAAAATCAGGATCACTTATTAGGCTTCCCATATTCAGGTTTTTCATCTCAACATGTTCACAAATACCTTTAGCCCAATATGAGTCACAAGCGTGCACTTTTCGAGCTTACAAATCTATTTTTCATCGCTTGCTTCATTATCATAGTATAACTGAACTGGCCTTGATCAAGATCTAATTTCAAATTTTTCAGGAAACTATTTATTCAATCAGCATAGGTGGCTGCAATATGACAAGCTAGATATTCAGCTTCTTAAGCATATTAAGTAACTCAACCTTGTTTTTTACAGGATCAAGCAATCGCTTTACCTACTAAAGATAATATAATCAGAGGTAGATTTGCTGCCCTTCATTGTTAGAATCCCCAAAATATATTCACAATAGAAAGAAATTCAAAAGAAAGACCAAGTGGCTGGAAATCACACATCTCAATAGAAGGAGACATTGTGAGTAATTCATTAACAATAAAGGGTCCCCTAGTTCAAAAATTACAAGGATACACTTATGTACAATGGGCATTACACATATGCTGCACGAATGGATACAAGTAATGTAATAAAAAACTGGTCCAGATCCAAACCACATATAAATATGGATACATCACTTAAAGTTGCCCCTTTACTTGTGTGTATTCTCGAATTAAGAATAAATTTGCTTTTAGGAACCATATCCTTCACAAGTCCCTTAATAAATAAATCAGTGATCTGATCATTCGACAGAAGAAAATTAGGCTAGATCTCCTTGTCTTCAATCTTCTGCCCAATCAATATTGGTTAGTTTAAACTTCAAATGTACTTAGTTTTACTGTGTTAAATGAGACTAAAAGAAATCTACATAATGCTTTTATTATCACATAAAAGAAGACATTTAGCATCTGGTTCCTGCAACTCAAATAAACACTTGTTGGCTCAGCTTCTGAGTAAGAATACTGAAAGTGACCAAGCACTTACATCATGCATTCCAGACTTCTCCAATAAATCTTAAATATATTTGTGTAATTTTGTTGAATAAGGCAAAGAAGACTGTCTTCTGCATCCACTTCAACCCCAAAAGAGTATCAAAGGTTGTGAAGATCTTTCATATTGAATCTTTGTCTTAGAATATCTTTTATTTTCTAGATATGTGCCTCATCATTTTCTGTAGCAATGATATCATCAACATATATCAACAAGAATGTAATCGTCCCCTTACATCAAAAAATTAGGAGAGAATGATCAAGTTGTTACCAATGGGAAGCTTTTAGACAAGAAGTCAAACCATAGGTGACATATATCTCTTAGGGTCCCCTTCTGAATATACTAGAGGCTGCTCCATATATACTTCTGCAAGCTCCCCATGAAAGAAAACCATTCTTAACATCTAATTGACTTATCCATGGTAAGTGACCAATGAAAAAACCATATGAATGGTGCCCATTTTCGCAAGAAGGCCAAAGATTCATCATAGTCCTATCCAAATTCTTTCATATAACATTTTGGCTCAAACAACAGCAGAAATGACTTGGGCTAGATCCATGCTATCTAGCCTAAATGTGTCGATTCCGCTTCCTATGAAGATGTATTGTGACAATCAAGCAGCCACATACATTGCAAACAATCCAGTTTTCCATGAAAGAACTAAACATATTGAAGTGGACTGCCATTACATTCGGGATCTCGTTCAAGCAGAAACCATTGCCACTATTCATGTTCCTTCAGAAGATCAAACTGCAGATATCTTCACCAAAGCTCTTCCTATTGGTGATTTCTCTAGATGTTGTGACAAGCTGAGCATGTTTAATATGTATACTCCAGCTTGAGGGGGAGTGTTGAATTAAAAGAGTTTATGTTTCTAGGTGACTCTTCGTAATATTAAAGAATTATAAGACCTCTTCAATATTTTCTTTATTTTTCATTGATGTAATCTGTAAATCCCTTTTCTACCCTAATCTCTTTTATAAGGGAGATTAGGGTTAACGTAATGAAACTTTTTCTCTCTCCAAGACTCAAGGCTGCAACAAAAAGGAAGATACAAAAAGAAATGGAAAAGGCAGATGTAGGCTATAATGAGCCTTGGGAAGCTAAAGAGGAAGAGGAAAAAGCTTATGAAAATGTTGATGATGATGAAGATGATAGCAGTCTAAGAACAGATTTGGAGAGCTCAAGAGGTAGAGATCGTAGAGGGAAAGGAATCATATATGAAGGAGGTCGATCTGGCATATCGAGAAGGAAAAGAAGAGACACACCAGATATTAGGGGTCAGGCGTGGTATGCGACCACCTAGTGGTAGAGTTCCTACTGGTAGGTCTAGTGTTGGTTCTATTAAGAGTTTTTTCCCTTCACATACTGGCCCAGGTTGTCAGCCGCAGATTCGTGCTGCAATGACATCTAAAGATATGCTACTTCAGGCACAAAGGACGATAGGGAAATGGTTTTATGATGCATGTGTTCCATTTAAGCAGCTAATTCTTTTCAGTTCCAAGCCATGGCAAATGCAATTGCTTCTATAGGCCCCAGATTCAAAATGTCATCATATCTGTTACGTGCAGCCAAGGGAGAGGAGAGAAGAGAACGAGAGAGAGAGAGAGAGAGAGAACTTTCTATCGTATTCACTAAAGCTGCCCTAATCTCATGTTAAATGAGAATTAGGGTAAAGTAACAAATTACAAAAGAGGTCCATAAACAAAACACTTATTTATAAAGAGTTGTTCCTAAACTCTTAAATATTCAAAAATACCACCTAACACATATTATTCAACACTCCCCCTCAAGCTGGAACATAGATGTTAATCATGCTCAGCTTGTCACAACATCTAAAAAATTCTGCAATAGGCAAGGCTTTGGTGAAGATATCAGCGGCTTGATCTTCAGAGGCTACGTGTATAGTTGAGATAATTCCTTCTTGAACCATATCGCGAATATAGTGGCAATCTACTTCGATGTGCTTTGTCCTCTCATGAAATACTGGATTATTGGCAATGTAAGTAACTGCTTTGTTATCACAAAACATCTTCATAGGAGTAGAAGTAGGAATACCGAGACTCTCAAGTAAGGATCTAAACCATGTCATTTCAGCAGTCGTTTGAGCCATAGCATGATATTCAGACTCTGCACTTGATCTAGAAACAACATTTTGTTTCTTACTTCTCCAAGAGATGAAATTTTCTCCCACAAACACACAAAACCCTATGGTGGACTTCCTATCATGAACTGAGCCTGCATAATCTGCGTCGCTATAAGCTTTGACATCAAGAGATATACCTTTTTTAAAGAAAAGACCTTTGCTAGGGGAGGACTTCAAGTACTTGACAATCAACATAGCTGCATCCCAATGTGATTTTCTTGGTTTTTCCATGAATTGGCTTAATTTTCCCACAGCAAAACTAATGTTTGGTCGAGTTACTGTCACATAGAGAAGCTTACCAATCAATGATTTGTATGCACGAGAAGCTACCTCTTTCAAGTCATCATCAAATAGGTGTACCTGTGGGTTCATAGGAAGAGTTGTAGGTTTAGCTCCCAGCATCCTTGTGTTTTGTAACAGATCAAGAACATACTTCCTTTGTGATAACACCACTTCTTCCTTACTACGAGCAACTTCAATGCCAAGGAAGTATCGTAGTTGGCCAAGATCTTTGGTAACAAAGTGTTGTTGTAGAAATTTCCTTGTATGAGCTACCTCTTGCTCACATTCACCTGTGAATATCATCAACATACACCACTAACACCACAGTACCTCTAGATCCTTTCTTGACGAATAAATGAATGGTCCAGCTGAGATCTCTTGAAACCACATTTTAATACAACTTCTGAAAATTTATGAAACCAAGCACAAGGACTTTGTTTCAAGCCATATATAGCTTTCTTTAGCCTGCACACTTTACCACCGACGTTCAAAGCCAGGAGGTTGTTGCATATACACAGTCTCATCAAGATCTCCATATAAGAAGGCATTTTTGATATCCAGCTGATATAAGGGCCAATCATAATATACTGCAACAGAGACAATAAGACGTATGGTGCCCATCCTCGCCACAGGAGAAAAAGTCTCAAAAAAATCCACCCTATAGGTTTGGGTATAACCTTTTGCTACAAGACGAGCTTTGTAGCGCTCCACTGAGCCATCAGATAAGTACTTGATGGTAAATACCCATTTGGAGCCTACAATTTCACAACCAGATGAAGGATCAACCAATTCTCATGCGCCCCTTTGCATTAGAGTCTCCATTTCATCCTGCATAGCCTGCTGCCACTGAGGATCCAGTAACACATGTTGGTGGTTGGAGGGAATAGAATGTACTGACAATGCTGACACAAATTGCTGTAGACACACACCAATACCAGTAGTAGAAACAAACTGAGATATAGGATGAAGAGTACACTGTCTCTTGCCTTTGCGTAAAGCAATGGGTAAGTCCAAAGACATGTCAGGAGCATCCTGGGCAGGAATAGTAACATCAGAAATACTTACATCCTGAGAAGCAACTGGTGGACAATCCTGAGCAGGAGTGTGTCGGCGGGTGTATACCAGTGGGGGATCATGGAATCTGCTGGCACTTGGAAATGAATCATAAGGAACAAACTGTAGGGGAACCGGTGGGATAGGTAAAGGCATAGACGACGACCTGTCGGATAATGATGGAGTAGAGTGAAAATAAGGACGTGACTCAAAGAATGTAACATCCGCACTGATGTACTGCTTATGAGTGTGGGAGTCAAAACAGATATAACCCTTTTGGTGTTTTGGATAACCAATGAAAATACATTTAATTGATTGTGCACCATGTTTGTCTTTATTAGGACCAAGGATGTGAACAAAGCAAGTGCACCCAAAGACTTTGGGTGGAAGGGAAAACAGGGGTCTATCTAGATAGAGAACTTGAATGGGAATTTGATTGTCAATAGACGAGGATGGAAGGCGGTTAATTAGGTAACATGCAGTGAGTATGGCATCGCCCCAAAATTGCGCCGGAACACAACTATGTATCATGAGAGTGCAAGCCATGTCAAGTAGCTGACGATGTTTACGTTCGGCAATACCATTTTGTTGAGAAGTGTGGGGGCAAGTGAATTGAGGACATATTCCATATTTGATGTAAAACTGTAGCAAGGTATTGGATTTGAACTCACAAGCATTATCAGTGCAAATGTTTTTGATAATGGAATCAAACTGAGTCTTTATTTCAATAATGAAATTTTGAAGAATACAAATAACTTCAGACCTCTCTTTTAACAAGAACACCCAATTAAGACAAGAAAAATCATCAACAATAACAAGGTAATACCTAAATTTGGCCCGGCTTACAACCCGGCTAGGCCCCCAAACATCAACATGAATAAGATCAAAAACTGCATGACTCGACGAACTACTGCTAGAAGGAAAACTACTTCTAGTGTGTTTGCCCAATTGACAGGCCTCACACTGGAATGACTCAGACATAGAAATATTAGGGAGAACACCACGAAGCTTGGATAATGAAGGATGGCCTAGTCGGAGATGCCATTGATATGGGGTTGGCTTAGATAGAGCCATAGATGCCACGCCCTCCACTGGTTCCGACAGTAGGTAAACTCCTCATGGCCGCCACCAATCGTCTTCCCATTTTGCAAGTCCTGAAAAACACATGAACCAGGATCAAATATAAATATGGCTCTACAACGCAAATCTTTCGTCAACTGAGTAACAGATAGAAGGTTAGCAAGAAACTCTGGAGCATATAAAACATGGGAAAGAATGATAGAACCAGGAAGTTTAACATCCCCAATTCCCATAATAGGAGAAAGCTTTCCGTTGGCAAGCCTAACATATTGAGGCTGTGGAAAACGATGCAATGAAGTAAATACGTGAGGCTGACTGCAAAAGTGTTTCGAAGCCCCAGAATCAATAATCCACATAGTACCTGGTTCATGAGAAGAAGTACTAGCAGCAGATAAAGACTAAAGAGGAATCCACCATGACCGAGGAGGCAGCTGTAGACATCGTGGTAGGAAGAGATCGCTGAGCCATAAGCTGATCATACTCTGCCTTACTCATAGTCACTGTGGAGTTCTCAGAATTCATCGAGGAAGGAGTCTCTCCAAGTGGTGTAGCAGCTCGGGCAGACCCTACAGGAATCTGAGAAGAGAAGGTTCCTCTGCCCCCTGAAGTACTAGATCCCCTACCATGGGAAGTAGAAGCCGGTCTACCATGTTTGTCTCAACATCTATCTTCCAAATGTCCCAATTTTCCACAGAATATACATTGAAATCTTCCTCTGCCCCCTACACCACGACCTGAGCCTCTTCCCCTAGTGGCTTGCCCACGCCCTCCAGACACAGCAAAGGCTGCAGAAGGAGACTCACTCTGGGGTTGAGAAAGAGATACAACCAATCTACTGAGTCTATTATATGTCTCAGCAAGGTCTGGAATTTCTGCTCCAGTAAACATCTGAACTTTTGCTACCTCATACTTACGGGACAAACCAGCCAAGAACTTAGCCACCATAGTCTGCTCAAAATGCGTCTTGTAACATGCCTGACATGGAGGTCGAAGAGCCTTCAATCGTTCATACGCAGCTTTAACTGAAGCAAAGTATTGAGATAGTTCCAATTCACCTTGCTGCAGTTTGAGTAACTCTTCCTCAACTTGTAAAATTTTTGAGACATTCTTGTCATGAGAATAAGTTTGTCTCAAGAACGTCCACATTTGTTTGGCAGTCGTATAGTAGGCAAGAGTAGGAGCTATATCTGTCTGCACACTGTTCATGATCCAAGACATAACAATACTATTATCTTCTTTCCATGTGGTATTTTTCCCAGTTTTAACACTCGGTTCATCTTCTTCAATGATATGGTCTTTCTGATGTCCTACTATAGACATCATAAACATTCGTGACCAAATTTCATACTTGTGACCATCTAATTTCACAGTAGAACCATAGAAGAAAGGATTCCCAACCACCTTGTGTTCAGTATGAGACTCGATCTTAGAATTGTCTCCCATATCAGACTGCTATCTAAGCTCCATCACAACTCCCACAAAAAGAGAACAACACTAATATATATACCGCAGAAAGGGATGATAAAGTATGCAAATGATAAGGGATTTTTAATCCACGGTTGACTGAAACTTAGAGCAGATCGCACCTAGGGCAAATCCAAGGCTGACTGAACCTTAGAGCAGTATGACTGTTGCAACATCTAACACCAGCAAGGGCAGATCCACGTTAAAGAAAGAATTCATATTCACGGCTGCAACATCCAACAAAAAGGACAGATATCACCTAGGGCAGATCCACGACTGACTGAAATTTATAGCAAATCGACGGCAGCAACATCCAACAAAAGGAAGGACAGATCCACGGCTGGCAGAACCCTAGGGCAGATCCACGGCTGATAAAAAAAAAGGTTGTAATATCCACGGCTGCAGCGACTTCCATTCAACAAGTAGTGACCACAAGTAGTGACCACTGACCACAAAGGAAACTTCTGCCACGTGAGGGAGACACCTGCAACTTCCATCCACGTCCACTTCAACAAGGCATTGATCTAGGGTTTTTAATCTTTTGCTTAAGAAACCCCTAGATCGAGCCCAATATGCACATTCAGCCTGTCGTGCTCTCAAAACTATCCACAAGAATAGAAGAAGAGGAAGAGAAAGAGACAGAGGATGAGCACGGTGAGAGAGGTTTCAGTCCCAAAGAAGGTTGGGCTCTGATACCATGTTATGTGCAGCCAAGGGAGAGGAGAGAAGAGAACGAGAGAGAGAGAGAGAGAACTTTCTATCGTATTCACTAAAGCTGCCCTAATCTCATGTTAAATGAGAATTAGGGTAAACTAAAAAATTACAAAAGAGGTCCATAAATAAAACACTTATTTATAAAGAGTTGTTCCTAAACTCTTAAATATTCAAAAATACCACCTAACACATATTATTCAACAATATCATCAGTTGAGGGACAAAATTCTTCAAGATATGGTGAAAGAAGTGTCTAAATATTGTGATCAGTTGAAATTATGTTGGAAGGAAACAGGTTGCTCCATTATGTCATATGGAAGGATTGATACAAGGTCAAGAACACTTGTAAATTTTCTTGTTTATTGCCTTAAAGGTACAATGTTCTTAAAATCTTTTGATTTGTTTGATGTTTCTAAAACTGCTGAGACTTTGTTCAATGTTTTTGATAATGTCGTACAAGAAGTTGGACCTGAAAATGTTGTACAGTTTATTAAAGACAATGCTGCAAATTATAGAGCTGCAGGGAATCTGTTATTTCAAAAGTATAGAACATTTTATTAGAGTTCATGTGTCACTCATTGTGTTAATCTAATGCTTCAAGATCTTAATGAGATGCATGATATGAAATCAGTTGTTGACCAATGCCAAGAGGTAATAAAATTTATCTATAATCATGCATATGTATTGAGTTTGATGAGAAAGTTTACAAGAAGAGTTGAATTAATATGACCTGCACAAACTAGATTTGCCACAAATGTATTGACTGTGCAGAGTATGGTGAAACAAAGAACTCCTTTGAGGCAAATGTTCGCTAGTGAAGAATGAGTTGCATATCCACATTAGGGTTGGGTATCGGGCCGGGCTGGGCCGGCCCGACCCGATATCCCGGGTCCCGGCCCTGCTCGGCCCAATGGGGGGAAGGGGGAAGAAGGAGAGGCGGAGGAGGTGAAGGGGGAAGGGGGAAGAAGGAGAGGGGGAGGAGGTGGAAGGGGAAGGGGGAAGAAGGAGAGGCGGAGGATGGAGGACGGTCGGACGGAAGGAGGAGGAGGAGGAGGAGGAGCATGGGGGCTGGGCCGGGCCGCACCATCGGGCCCGACCGGGCTGGGTACTGGGTACCCGGTGGCGGCCCGGCCCGACGCTTAGGCCTAATCCACATGCTCATAAAAGAAATGATTCTTTAGTTGTGGATATTATATTTAATAACGAATTTTAGGAATCATGTTTGAAACTATTGAAGGTCTGTGTTCCATTAGTTAAAGTTCTCAGGTTAGTTGACAGCAAGGATAGACCTTTCATAGGGTACTTATACAAGGCTATGGATAAAGCAAAAGAGGCAATTTGAGACAACTTGAAAGGAAAGAAAAAATTATATATGCCCATATGGAAGATTATAGATAAAAGGTGGACTGGAATGCTTCATCAACTTCTTCATGCAGCAGCTTACTATCTAAATCCTGCAATTAGATTTTCTCCTACATTTAAGAAGGACAGAGAAGTCCTGCATGGTTTGTTGAATTGTATTAAAGTGTTAGTGACAGATTCTAGAGAACAAGATGCTATGCACAATGAGTTGAATCTATATGCTACTTGTTTTCGGGACATGGGAGAATCTGGCACCGTTCGAGCCAGGACAACCATGCGTCCAGGTAAATACATAAAAATTTTTAATTTACTTTGCATTTGTTACATTTGATTCTTTTAGAACTTTCACATTGATTTGTTATATTTTTGTTTAGATTTATGGTGGAATAGGTTTAGGTTTGACTGTCCAAACCTAACACGTTTGCAATCAAAGTCCTCAGCCAGACATGCAGTGCTAGTGGATGCGAAAGAAACTGGAGCGTGTTCCAACATATCCATAGCAAAAAAAGAATAGGCTCGAACATAAAAGATTGAATGACCTTGTCTTTGTTCGATATAATATGAGGTTGAAACAAAGGTAATATAGTTTAATATTTACATTTTTTGTACAATATATTTATATGTAATTATATATTAACAAGTTTTCTCTTATTTAACATAAAGAATTACAAAAAGCATTAGCAAGGAAGCACACATCTCAGTTTGATCCTATCAGCTTGGAAAACTTGGACGATCTAGAGCCATGGATTGAGGAAGAACCAACTACAATATTTGATGAAGATCTTCAATGTTTCAACCTTGAAGCTGAAGCAACAGAAGGATTTGTTGATGAAGGAGAGTCTCCTCGTGGTGAATATGTTGGTGAGGATCTTCAAATTCTTGAAGATGAAGATGAAGAAGAAGATGGAGATGATGAAGATGAAGATGAAGAAGAAGATGGAGATGATGATGATGAAGATTATGAATGAGAGTCAAAAGTGCTTTAATTTTATATGTATTGGGCCTATTGTGATGTAAATTTATAATACATAACATTTAGAACTTGTTTTTTGATGTAGTATCTCATAGACTTACGGATTTTATGACTTATCAATCTATGGTTGTTGAATCTTGAATGTTTTGTGTTTTGTAAGTTTCTAGAATGATACTGTTATGAATTTTGATGTCTATGAATGATGAACACGTAACTTTATAGCAATAATAAGTCTATCATTATCAAAAACATGTTTTCTATGAAGAACTTATTATTTTTTCTTTTTACTGATTTTTTATGAATTTTTCGATTTTTTTTTCAATTTTTCCTGATTTATTATTTTAAAAAAAAAATACGATATGTTACGATATTTTATGATACGGCGTATCTTAAAGCCCGACCGATACGGCTTACGATACGCTTTTTACAACATTGGAAAAAATAGCTACAAGTCAGAAAAATCAAGAAAAATGCATTTCATTAAAAAAAATCATCACATATAAGTTATAATCAATTAACCATCAGTCATTACAAATTCACATGATTATCATCAATCAATGTGTTAATCTAATCATCATCTTCAACATCTTCATCTTCATCTTTATTTTCATCTTCATCTTCCTTATATCATTGTCTTCTGGAATTGCTCCAATGCCTTCAAATGGAATATCAATATCCACATTCCATGGCTCTCCTTCAACAAACTTTTCTAGCCCTTCAAGGTTATTAAAAAAATCAAAATCATCCTCATCAAGCATGGCAGATGGTAATGAGAAATTTCATACCTCTTCGTGTTAGTAGCCCTAAAATGATGAAAGCTCTCTTTCAAGCAAGAAGCAAACTTCCCCCATTCCCATGAGCAAATCTTTAGGCCCAAATCAATGGTTTCATCATCAAATGAGTATTTTTAGGAAAAACCAGCAAAATCTCTCCCTCTCACAGCTTTTACAGAAGTTTTAGAGAGAGAAAGAGAGGATTCCGGTTTTAAAAGAACGATGCAAAAGGGGGCCTTGGGCCCCTTTTTAGAATTTTAGGGTGCATCATACCATACGTACGATACACTTGCCCACATCGTACAATACATCCGATACAGGCACGATACGCCAGCGTATCGTGTATTGGGCCCGTATCGTATGGGTTTTCTTCACTCATACAAGTGGTATTGTACAATATGGGTCTGTATCGTACAATATGGATAACATTGTTTCTTTGAATACTTCATTTTTTGTTTCCTTCCTTCTTTTCTGCATCCATATTTATTCCTCTGATTTATGTCTGATCTATTTCCTACCTCTTGATTTCCTATACCTGTTTGCCCTAATTTCTGTGATTCCATAAGCCATGTCCATAGTTGTCATAACAGATGAGAGGGCCTGCTCATCCTTTATGATAACTTTTAAAGGACTTATATTTAGTTAATAGAAATTGAGTCTCACTACACCTTCATTAACTGTCAAGCTGAGCAACAAGAGAAACCAAGAGGTACATACAACTGTTTATGCCCAAGACCACTATGTGAGGAGTTTGATTGAATGATCAAGGCCCCTTGAAGCAAAAACTGTAAATCTACAAGCTCACCATTTTTGTTGTTCTAGTTAATCCCTCTCTCTCCCCCTACCGCTGCCTCCCTCCACCCCGCCCCCATCCCCCCCCCCCCCCCCCCCCACCCCCCACCCCCCACCCCCCCAACCTCTTTGCCAGTGGTACAATGTTACTGTAGAGATGCCCACTCATCGGTGCTTCATCCACATTGTGGACATGAGCATGAAAGTGCTAAAGCTCCAGCACAAGAAACACATCATTCCTTTGACCACACAAATACATTATGTTGCCAAAACAGATGCAATTCTTTTCTTTTCAGATATTATTTTGAATGGGCATCTCAAGAATCTTGTAAGATAATTCCAAAACATCTTTCAGATACACCTCAAAGTTGACCCGAACAAAATGAAACAGCTTCACAAATATGGTAACAGCTTTTTCTTTCAATTGTCAAATTTACTGTTGCTTGAGATAATAATGCCCAGTTTGGGAACATATGATAAGCAAGATAGTCCTCTGCCTCTTCAAACATCTTAATTTTACTTAAAAAACTATCAGCTATAATAGGACCTTTTTTAAGATGAACAAGGCCACAACAAGGGATTATTCCCCCCTCTTAATTATTCAACCATTATGAATTTGAGCAGCTTAGCCGATTGTTAAAATGAAACATGAACGCTCTATGGCATCACATTGATTGATTTCTTAGTGAAACCTAAGTATTGGACTAGTAATATACATGGGGTAAAATTATACCTGTACAGAGTCCAGGTACTACAAATTTGTGGATTTGTCACTTGTGTGAATGAATGTAGATGCTTTTCAGACGAGGAAACCTTATGGTATTCGTTCAGAAGCTAATGAATAAGGGGAGGGCAGATAAACCTACAGAAAAACTACATCGCATTTGGTGCAAAGCCTGCGGTGTATGAGAAACTACAAATAGCAAACAAAAGAACGTCAAATACCAGCTGCAGTCACATCAGTTAATCAGTATAGGCTTTTGCTTTTTGGGGGGATCATAAAGGAGAACGAAATATAATGCTGAAATATAGTATTCTCAAACAGAGAAGAAAATGCAAATGAAAAAAGGTTCAAATTTCGTATATCATCATAAAGGGTCCAGGTTTACCACACGGTGAAAAACAGAAAAGAGAAGAATCGACAAGCGTTTGAATCAAAAGAACTTACGCGAGCACTGTGACGACCAGGATTGCCAGTAGAATCAAGCAGAGCATTAGCAGATACTGCATAAGGGCTGTCAAGGACTCGACACACAACACTATGACCATCCTTCTAAAAAGTAAAAAGCTCATCATTCATGATTTTGCACAAAATAAAAACTAAGAGCCAGTACATAGATGAAGGATACCAGCCATAGCAGTATTGCAACGTTCTTGAGAGCACCCACAAACCCAAAGAGGGATCTGATCAAGAGAGACAGAGAGAGGCAGCAATAACAATGCTTATAGAGAGTGAGAGGACATAAAAGCAACATCAAGACATCAAAAGTAAGAGAGATTAATGGTAAGCTCACATCACGAGGACAACCGCCCCAAGGGCCAAAACAGGGAGAGCGAGGAACCTTCGGCAGTCATCATGCTGACTACTCATCCAAACGCCATAACCCATGACACCAACTGCAGACAACTTCTCACCCAGGAAGAAGTGAACAGCAGGACCTCGGGAAAAAATTACGCAACACATTGCAAAGAAGAAAGAAAATAACGAGAACCAGTGAACAAAAGAGTGTAAGTTACAGAAGCAGGCAAGAGCAAAGAGGGAGTATTCGGAGTACCGTGGACAGGAGGTTGATCCATTTGATCATGAAAGTGCTCATTCCTGCACTCATTGTTCCTCTTGCGACTGTAATTATTCAGGGGGAGAGAGAGAGATAGCGCTCCTGAGACTGATGCAATCAGTTGGTTCAGGAGTGCTTGTGGTTCATGACTGCTTGTGCACGCTTTTATGGGGGGGGGGGGGGCTGGCAGTACACGTGCTTGAGTCAGCTAAGCTGAGCCCACTAAAAAACTACTTTTCATCTTTTTGTGGAAGACCTGCAGAAAGACTGAAAACCCACGAATCTGATCACTATGAAAGCCCCGCATGAAGGTACTCTTACGAGTTCTTAAGATTAAGCCGGCGTCGTTTTACATATGACCGATGACAACTTCTAGCTAAGAGAAGATGTAAAAAGTAAAACATAGTCATTTTTGTTACCCAATGTGGTCCAAAGTTGAGGATGAGAAAGAGGAGAGGGTGAGACAAAGGGAGGAAAAGGAATAAACACGAAACGTCTACTCCTTTCTGCTATTTATACCCTTTCCACCCACCCGACTTTGTCTTTATGAAAGAGCACGAGACTTGCTACCATATAAATCATATCAGGGTTGCTCTGGTTTCCTCAGTCACTTGACTGGTCCCGCTCGTTCTTGAAACACAGAAAGGTGCACTTTTCGTTGCCATGTCTGTTGACATTTTTTTTTTGTTTTCTATGTAAAATTATTTTAAATTGCAGCCCACTTCGTCGCATGAACTCTTTTCTTCCTTTTTCCTTCGTGAGTTACTGATAGGTTGATTAATACTTTTATGGATTTTTCATTCTGAACTTCCAAATTTTTTTGTAATTTGCTACCTTTAGCGATCATCATATTCATCGTCTGTATCCTGTTTGATTTTTGTTATTTTGAAACTGATGAGAAATTCCAGTGCCAGTATAATCTTGCCAAATGAAAATCTATTTATGCTGAATTTGTGTTGCTTTCTTATTATTAATTTCTTTCTTTTCTTCTTTGACTATTATGGCAAATTGCGAGTTGAATTGAGTTGTTCTCATGCTTTTTGTTGGTATGTTTCTCATTATTTTAGCAGATACATGTGATGGAGAAGCTTTCTACAATAATTTATTTGCAATCTTGTTGAGTAGAAGAGTGGATTAGCTTGTTCTTTTTAATTTGATCAGGTCAAACTAGTTGGTATGCTTCATTGAGCAGACCCCAATGAAGCAGATGAATCAATACATTTTAGCCAATCCACTACGAGTGCAACAGGTCAGATGTTTGATTGTAGCATGACAAATAAAAAAAATAAAAAGGTTACATGCTTTTAACTAGAAAAATGTGTAGCTCAAAATCTAATGGCATCCTTAGTTACTTACAATTAGAAACTGGCGTTTTCCTACATATTATAGTTGACGCCTATAATCACCCCAAATTTTTTCAAAAGACTATACACTTTTATCAAAACACAAAATGTCAATTTCGGATCACAAATTAGATCCAAAGCCTAAGTTCAAATCCAAATCAAGCATTTCAGACTCATTTGCTCCTCCTTTTGACAAAAAAATTCCTTTTAGAGAGTGATTTTAGTCTTTTTGGTGGACAAAACTAATTTGCCCCTCATTTTAACAAAAAACCTTCTTTTAGAGGGCGATTTTAGTCGTTTGGTGGGCAAGACACATTTGTTCATCCTTTTGACAAAAAACCTCCTTTTAGAATGTAATTTTAGTCTTTTTTGGTGAGCAAGACCCATTTGTCCCTCTTTTTGACAAAAAAACTCCATTGCGATTTTAATCTTTTTGGGTGGACAAATGACCAACTCATTTTGAAAAAAAAAAATTATAAGCCTAATGGCCAATCATACCATTTTCAAACCATTTCTTTTTCAAAATAATTCAAAATTATGTGAAAATTCAGATGAAAATGAGGTGAAATTCAAAAAAATTCAAATTCAGGGTTTTGGCTCCAAAATCCTCTATAAATACTCTTCACTTCCCCTCCTCTTGGGCAAGAGTGGCTCTTGGGAGAAACCCTAGAGTATTCTCACTTGAAGACTTAGGGTTTCTCTTGAGCTCTCTTTCTCTATCTTCCTCTTTCCATTTCTCTCCAACTTGGAGCTAGCTACAACTCTTCAAGAGAACACCAAAGACCCCTTGGAGGACTCATCTTCATCATCTCGGAGCTTCATTCAAGGTGAGTTCGAGTTTATTTCAAGGATGATTATTTATTTTCTCTAAGTCATTTTCTCATTTAGAGGTATGTAATCATCATCACTCTCTTTTTTTTTCTTCTCTTCTTCCTCTCCTCATGGCCAAAAGAGATAGCTCTCAACTCTATTTTAGAGTCAAGAGACTATGCTCAAGTGCACCAAGAGCATGGAAAATGATATGATCATTCATTTTATGATTAGCTCATTTTTTTTCTCTTATTGAATGTAGCATTTTCCTTTTCTTTTCTCTCTTCTTCATCTCCCCATAGCTAAAGGAGATAGTATTCAATCTCTATTATAGGGACAAGAGACTATGCTCGAGTGCACCGACAGCATGAAAGGATGAGATGATATTTTATTTTATGATACTCTTTCAAATATTCTTGATGTTGTTATTTTTCTTCATTGTTATTGCTATTTCTATTTCTTGAATATATTTTTGTTGTCTTTCTCATTTCATTTTCTCCTTCTATTCTTCATCTCTTCATGGCCAAATGAGATGACACTCAATCTCTATTATAGAGACAAGAGGTTATGCTCAAGTGCACCGAGAGCATGGAAAATGGGAAGGAATATCATTTCATAGTTTTTCACTCTATCTCTCTCTATTTCTCTCTATATCTTTCTCTCTCAACCTTTCTCTCTCTTTACGTTTCTCTCTCTCTCTCTATGTCTTTCCCTCTCTATCGTGCTCTCTCTCTCTTCCCTTTCCGTCATGCTCTCCCTCTCTCTTTTTCCTTCCTTGAATGTTGTCGATATATTATTCATGCATGATATTATAATCTTCTATTTAGATGCCAATGAACGGTGAGAATAAGAGTATGGCTTGGAGCTCTTTATTTTCATATTAATTTTTGAGGTTGAGGCTTGTCCAACCTGGGGAAACCATCACGAAAATGTACATGTTAAAATACATTTGCATGTCATTTTACGCTAGTTTTTTTCCTAATCACCCCATTAGAAACCCTAAAAAGTGCCTCGATGTATTGCTAGATTTTCTTCCATACCCAACGGTGGAAGAAACATATTCCCTTGTAACCAAACCATAAATATTATATGTTTTTATATAAATCATATTTTCCAAAACATTTTCAAAAGAAATCTCTATAATGCGGCCTTGGAGACTTAGCTTAGGCTCTTGCATGAGTCCAAGCTCCCTTTCAGCGTATGACAAAATTTAAAGTCAGCTATTTTCAAATCATTCCTTGATTTTCATATTTATGAAAATATATGTGTATATACATGTTATATACGTATGCATGCACATGAATATCTTTATTTGTTGTTTCTCTTTCTATGATTTAACATACTTTTATAAACTCTCGTATATGTATATATAAATATATATATGTACGTGTATTCCATTTTAAAATCTCTCTTTCTCTTTCTAAAATGATATTCTCTTCTCTACTTGATATAAACATCATTTTCATAAGCTTTCATATATGCATACAAATACATATCTTTCTTTTCAAAACATGTGATTTTATGATTTTCAAGATTTTTTCTTTCTCTATATCCCTCTTGGGATGTAGTCCTTCATCTTTTCCGTTCTTTCAATATCTTACCATTTAAGATTTTAATTCTTCATTTGTTGACTTCATCAATGCCACAAACCAAGTAATGACCTAATATTGGATTCATACTTGATGGTCTACAACCCCAATCCATTTTCAAAAACTTATCATTCATATATATAATATTTACAAAAACAAAAATCTTAGATGTATGTTATGGTAGAAATGCATCTAGATGAATGTTATGGTATGAATAAATGTTTTTCCCTTTCAATCATATAGGATCAATGCATCCATTCATTTTCACTCACTTAATGTCACATATGATCACAAGCACATATCTAAAAGAACTTAAGCAAGATGAGATGAAGCTCTAACTAGGTGGTAACCGAATTAGAACAAAATCTCAAACCTACTTAATGTCTTAAGAGAACACTAAAATTATTTCAAAATGACTTTTCAAGATTTCTAATGATATTCACAAGGATTTCTTTCTAGTTTTCCCAAAACATTTCACATTCTCAAGCAACTCTTCAAGAACCTTTTTAAAAGTTTGAAACATCAAACTTTCAATATTTTTCTACACCGCATATAGAATCAAAGATATGTTCAAGTTAAAACGAAATGCATCAATAATAAACATAGCCCTTGGATTGATTACCCCCGGTAAAGGCGCCGGGAACGGTCAATCCTCGTACTGATGGACGAGTCCATTTCTTTCCTATTTCAAAATAAAACCTCATTTTTTTAGAGCACTTCAAAACCAATGAAAATTTTGGAATGCAAACAACGCCTTCAGAAGGTTTTTACACCAATATTTCTTGTATGGATTCTACCAAGAACTAGACAGAAGACCATTTAGGCGTTCCTCAACAAAAAGAATATAAAGCACAATGGGTGGCGAGTCATCTGTGTCGCAGTCCCCCCTCATCCCCACCAAAGACTTTAGAGGCATCACAATAATACATCTGTGTCGTTGTCCCCCTTCCCCTTCTCTTTGCTGGCCATTTTTTTCTCCTCTTTTTTGCTGCTATTGCTTTTGTTCCTCCTCCTCCTACTCTATCACTTTTCCATTTCATTCTCAGAAGTTTTGACTGGCATATGATATAAAGGAGGAAGACTTCCCCCAATCCATTGGAACCTTGATCATCAATTATAATGATACTAACAACAGATATGAATTTGGGTGAAGGTTCTGTGTTTTGCTATAAACAGTATATCTTGGTAATAAACAACAATGGTTCTCATGAGATCTCTGAGTATTAGGACTTGGATTTCCCAGCCTGATGGGGAAATCCAAGTCCTAATACTCATAGAGGCATTTAACTTGTCAGTTAGCAACAATGTGAGAATTTTTAAATAGCATAGAGGAATTCCAAGAAAAGCACTAAAAACGTAATTACCATAGAATGAAATTATGTTTACCTATATTTTGTTTGATTGATCTAAATTTTTATTATATTTATTACTATAGAATGAAATGTAGAGTGTAAGTGTAGTTTCTCTTTTATTTAATCAGGAAATCAAATTAAAAATATTTTTATTTGAATGATGAGGATCTTGGTCAGAAAATCGATAGATAGGTTAGGTCTCTTCGACTTCAAAGAGTCCACCTTGATCGACACTCCCAAAACCGACTGCAGGCCGCCATGATAGGAGAGCTCGAAAAGAGGCTAGCGGCTGCGATCAGTGAGCTTGAGCAACTAGAGTGGATCTCCATATCACTAGAGGAAAGAGTTTGAATGTTAAGGGCATTATTGTAAAGTATTATAAATTCTATCATTTCCTTTCCTTTATGTAGTACAAACAAACATGATTTGAGCATTTCCTTCCTTTCTATCCAAACATGCATTATAATCACATCTTTCCTTTTCTTTCCTTTCATTTTCATTCCATTCCTTTTCCATTCTCTTTCCCTCCCTTTCCTTTCCTTTCCATTCCTCCCTTTTCTTCCCTTTCCCTCCATCCAAACAAGCGTTAAAGGGAGAGTGAAGATGAATTACCAGATGAAGAGAAGAGAAAAAAAGAGGTGGGACCTAAGTGTTTGCATCTAAAACTTGTTTTGGTTTTGAAAAATAATTATCTTGATTATTCACAAGAGATGAATCTCAAATGGGTACGTATCACTCATTGGAGGGGAAGAATTTTGTGATTGTGTAAAATGAATTTGAAACCTGCCTCCATTTTTCAAATTTGAAGATGTACCCACCTGTCAATACAAGGTTGGGTCGTCTCCAATGCCTTTATCAAAGGCAACTGAAGAGTTTTTTTTTTTTCGATCCATGCTTCCAATTCCTATTATCCTGATTCCTAAATCCATGCAAGGTTTTTGTTAGAGTTGAAGTGTGGATTTTGTTGGGAGGTATGAAGAAGACAATTGCTGACATTTCTTAATATGAAAAGTGGATGAGAAAAGTTTGGAAGCTGGAGACTTTTGAAAAGGGCTCGTAAAATGGTTTTGAGTCTTCATGACATACATGGGAAAAACATCATGATCAACATATTTGATGACGATAGGACAACTAAATAACTTGATTTAAAAATCTGATAGTGATATGACTATAAAACAAATAAATAACTCGCGAAAAACAAATGTACTTCATAAACTTGCAATCTACGGAAAAACCCCCCTCATTAGGCCACGTTTTGCGTTGTTGTTTTCTTTCTCTCACCAATGGCATGCATCTACATCAATAGAGGAGCGGTGACGTATTCCCACATTCAAACCTGCACCACACATGACAATTTAAGAAGTAACACATATATTAGATTTAAAACAAATTAGTGTATATGGCAATTTACTTGCACAATTGGCTAGAGACCACCTAAAACTTTTGTTGCTTTGCTCCCTACATATTTAGTTGTATACATGAGGCAATACAACCACATCTTATGCATAATTGCCAACTGCTTCAAGGTCTTATATGATTTACGTGATTTGTGCATATATAGCTAAAAATGTCACTAAACATTAAATGGTTAGAAAAAAAAAGATGGAGCAACTCAACTCATTATTGAACATTTTACATGTGCTTATTGCAGAGATTTCACCGAAAACATTGACCTTCGCTCACTAGTGGTAAATCTTCTACTATCGAAAAATAGATGACTTCTTCTGATGACAAACATTCTTCGGCCATGGATGATGGCAAAATGTCACCTCTTCTGGCTGCATCTTAGCATCTGGTTGTATGTCTTGCTTAGAGGATGACAACTTCCTACTTGTTGCTGATACAAAGCATCTCTACTCTTCTAGATGTCTATCATCTACAACATTTTTCAAATGTGCCACCATTGGTTGGTGGCATGAAACTTGCTAGCTATCATCGGTGGGTTTTGATTCTTTTGCAGAGAGTGCAGTAGTGAATTAATAACTACCAGTAACATGGAGCCCTTTTCTTATCTACCTGCTTTTGATCCATATCAACAAGATTTAACATGCACCTCTACTCCTCTAATTGTTATTGAGCTTCATCAACAAGGTTTCTTAGAGACCACTTCTCAGTCTCATCAATCAGATTTGTGGTAGACATCCTTTTGTTTGGTTAACTTGAACAATGATAGTTCCGAAAATATTTCATCGTTTATGATCACTACACCATCCACCTCATTGGTTGGGGACTCTGAAACTGCAGACCATAGTTGGTTTTCCTTAGCTTGAGATGATGGGGATGACTCAGTCGCCAAAAACGGACCCATCATATCCAAACGTGACTGATAGTGCTTACCAAACACAATAGTTCTTTTTGTAATATTGTCAAACATGAAACTATTGTTCTCATCAACAATGCCATATATATCTTTCAACTTTTCTGGTTTCTTGACTGGTTCTCGTTTTGGAAGAATTTTCTTTGTTTTATTTGACTAAAGATGCTCCATCATCTCCTTTACTCTTCTTAAACAAACAACCTCAAATATCAACATTATACATGAGCAAACACAAGGACAACTCACCTAAGTTACTTACAGAAGTGTCTTCATTGCATTCACTGAAAATTTTTCACTATGTATAAGGCTGGACATTAGGCCGGCCCAAGGCTCCACAAAGTCAGGCTAGGGCTGGCCCAAAGTCTTTGTTAGCAGCCCGATTGACAACTTTGTACCCATCGGGTATCCGGTTCGATGTCCACCTATATTTGAAACCTTTAATATTTCATATTTTATTATCTCAAAAACCCTAGCATGCCAAGAGTTGCTAAGGGAGTCATTGGTGGCACATGAATAGTTTATAAGAGTGTCATTAGCAACACATGAAGAGTTTCTAAGGGAGTCATCAGAGATGCACCAAAAGTTTCTAAGTAAGACAATTGTTAGTGTCATATGTTGTGTGTGTGTGTGTGTGTGTGTTGAGTTGGGCACCCAATACCTTACTCGAGCCAACCCAGCCTGGTTAATTTTTAAAATCAGGTCGGCCCAAGTGTCAAATAACTAACCCAAGCTTGACCTGTCACGTGCCGGGTACTCAACTACCTAGTTGCCCACCCCATTTGATGCACATGGATTTTACTGTGCATCATATGAAATTTGTCATTTTTTTATGTCGATTCCATGTGTAATCAAACACATGGAAAATTCCCATGCGTTTTTTGATGGATCAGGGTGATTTTACTATGAAAAAAACTTAGACCCTGGGGGTTTGACTTTTTTTCATGGATTTTATTTTTGCTTGTAGGGCTTCCTCTTTCTCCTCGTCTATCTTCTTCATTCTCACAAAAGTGCACGGCGCAGCAGATGTGCATTCTATGACCATTTCTCTCTCTCACCATATTTATTCAGTCATTGTCCCTCTCCCTCTGTATGTTAGTGCACACCACGAAGCACCATTGTGCCTTCTCTTTTTCACTCATTCTCCCCTCATCGTCCATTTTTCATGTTTTCTTTACCTCTATAACTTCTCCTCCCCTCATCATCCATTTTTCTTCGTATGTAGGTACATCTAAGAAGCATGTTGTTCGTGAGACCAGAGGATCCTAATATTGATTGGCATTGGTAAAACCCTAACCAACTATGACTGAACTTTCTTCCTAGGCCCTCTATATCTTTGTCATCGCATTATTTGTTCTTATAGGGTGGTTAGAGGATCGTCAATTGCCCTTATGTTGATAATCTTCACCTACAACAAAGGTAACACCCTAACTGCTCAACCTTTGCAATCATATGTTTATTGTCAATGTTCATGTCATTTGCTTCTATTCATGTTGTTTCCATTTGTGTTCTCAAATATTGTTAAGATGGAAGTGATTATTGGTTTTCACTATACAGTCGATTTGCAACAATTCTTCCTAGGCACTCAGTACGCATAATATCTTGCTAGAGATACATCAGGGCACTACAAACTTTTTTTCTATCACTGCTTGTAAATCTGACCACTTGTTTGGCATTATGTCCTACGAAACTGATTGCCCCTTTTTAGTTTTAATGAGAGGCTGGTGCTAATGAACTGACATTCTAATGAGTGAGAACAACCATAATAAGTTGTGCCCTTTTTCCCTCCTTGCTTCTCAAACTGGGTTTTTATTTTTGCCCTCTTTATTCAAGTGTGTGTTTATGATTAAGAAGCATTGTCAACTGACATTTTCTTTGGTATTTTATGGGTCTGTGTGCCTGATAGCATATTATATGTGAAAGATGTTCATGCTTATATTTTTTCTGCAGTCGCTCATCTTTGTCATTATGGCCATCGGGTTTTCTCTTGTGGCTTGTCACTTTTTTACATGGTAGATAATAGGTTCAAGTTGCTTTTCACTTTTTTATATTTTAAGCTTGTTTAATTAGCAAAGTTGATAATGATGCCATTAGAGTTGCTTGACATATGTTGTTAAAATAGTTCTAAATTAATGTATTTTTGCCATTCCCTTTTTTGCCCTATCAAGGGCTATCCAATGTTTGGCTTGTCTGACTTACAAAATCATGACAGCTTGTGTGGCTGGCAAATAAATGAAGAAAAAGTTTTTTATGTTGTCATACATTCAAAAAATAAATATAGTTTTTTTTTTTTTCAATTGTCTGACAATCTTGTTATACAAGGCAAGAATTACAAACTAATATTGATGACTATATTGCCAACATGTTGATTTGGTAGATAAAAGAAAGTGGTAGTGACAAAATCATATGTTATCAATTTCAAGTTGAATAGCTATACTAGTTAAGAGACTTTTATGTCATTATTTTCACATAAATGTTTCATACTATTGGCCTACATTGCCCTCTCTCTTTCTTTACTTTAGTCTTCATTTTCAGTTCTCATTTCTGCATACGTTGTCATACTGAAATTATAGTTGTGAAAGAATATTGTATAAATTAATACATCATGGAAGATAGCCGTCCATCAAGAGAGCATCTTAAGTGGACTGAGGCATAGATGGACTACTTAGTGAAGCTTTTTCTGGAGCAATCATGCATTCATGGTATGAAATCAAGTGGTGGTTTAAAGTCACAAGCCTACATGTAGGGGTGGGCATCGGGCCTGCTGATGTCCGTAGTTGGGCCTAGGCCCACTCGAAACCCGAGCATGGGCCGGGCCTGACCCAACCTGGTTATAATAAAAAACTATTTTTTAAAGTATAAAATATATTTTTGATAATACAAAAACTATTATAATATTAATAATAAAATAATTTTAAAAATTAATCGGGCTGGATTGGGCCCCTGTCAGCCGATCCGGGCTGGCCCATCGAGCCCAGGCCTTGGCCCGATGCCCACTCTTACCTACATGGCAATTGAAGATAGCATGATAGACCACTGCAGAAGGGAATTCACTAAGGGCAAAATTAAAAACAAATTGCAATATGTGAAACCCTACAAAGAAATTTTGAATGCAAGTGGGTTTACGTATAACCTCATTAACAAATGCATTGATGTTGACCCCCAAGTTTGGAGTGAGTAAATTGACGTATGTTATAGAGATCCTAATTTTAAGTTATGTCTCAGATGTCATTATTTGTTAGTATTTGAACACATAGAATTTTTCAAGAAATACTTGAATAGGAAAAAGCGCAAAGGTCCAAAAGTATGGAGGTACTATGAGGAGTTTGTCAAGATATATGGTGATTCCTATGCAATTGGTAATGAAGCAGACACATGCAATAACATGTTCTTAGATGAGGTCACTAAACCTTACCCAAGTATACCTGCATCTCGACATCATTTTTCATGCAATATGAAAATTCGCAATTATTCACACAAATGCTTCATGAGGATAGTCCTCCCATACAATCACTAATATCTTAGACTCCTACATCTCAAGAGGCTATAATAACAACCAATAGGACCACAAGTAGGTTTAGAAGGACCAAGTCAACCTATGATGAAGGACATTATAATTTGTTGCATGAATTTGCTGATGATGTGAAGTCTATGACACGTGCATGTAGAGGGGTTCAATTTGTCACTTGTTGTGACATATTTCAAGAGTTGGAGGAGATTAAACAAATAGATGATGATATATACATGAACGCTATTGAGATATTATTAGATGACACCAACCCCATGATCTTTGTTGACCTTCCACCTCCACAGCGGGTGTCATGGTTAACATGTAAACTTGATGATCCATAGGTGAGAGTTGATTGTTAATTATACGTTGATTGGTTCTTTTATTTGTATATTTTATGCATTTAGCATTTCTTGTGTGTTCATTGTTTTTCTATGATATTTGTAATGGTTGTTTTCATATATGTTGGTGATGTTAATTGGTGTTCACATGTTCAATTGCTCTTGCTTGCTCATTAATTCAACATGCTTGTACACTTTTTCATAAGTTCTTCAATATTTTTTGCTATTTTGGGTCATGCAATTTAGCAGAAATGGTTGATGCAGACATGTTTGATGACGCAAACAACAAGAGAGCTATTCGATTCGGGTAGCGTTTGGCTTTATCTTTTTCTTGTGAAGGCGATACCTCAAACTAGGAGGATTGTTCATCCTTTTAGAGATGTTATTCCTCTGTTTGCCTAATTCATGTTTCAAGGTCATCCAAGAAATTAACTGGACTTACTTTGTATGGATCGGTGCACATATATGACATTATGTAATACTCTAAGAACTAAGAAGTTATTAGAAGATGTTTGTGACATTAGCATAGAAGAGCAAGTAACTACATTTTTATTGACCATTATACATAATGAGCGCAATCGTGCAACTCAAAATACATTGCAACATTCATGACAAACAATAAGTAAACATGTTAGCATTGTCCTACGAACAATATGTGTGTTGGGTAAAAATTACATCTAGTGGCCCAACAACGACATACCAATAGTATTCGATGAAGTAAGCACTTCTCATATATTTTCAGGTAATTTCATAATTATACTCTCATGGTTCTACCATGCAAGATGTCTAACTTGAAATATGCATATAAGATTGTTTAGGAGCAATTGATGGCACCTGTGTGCCTGTATAAGCACTAACATCAGATCAAGTAAGATTTCGCAATAGAAAAGAAGCCATCTCTCAAAATGTCATGGTTGTAGTTGGATTCAACACTTGATTCCACTATGTCTTGGTAGGATTGGGAAGAAAATGCAATAGACTCAAGAGTATTATTCAATGCACTTGATCATTCAACTGACCTATTTGTCGTGCTACAAGGTAAGTACTTCCACTAAAATTACATACATTTGCATAGGCAATCAACAATGTTTGAATAATTTGTCTTGGCTTATAGGAAAATATTATCTTGCTGATGGGGGTTATCCAAACATTATTGGGAGTATCATTATCATATGTTTGAGTTTAACACACTTGGGGCATACACACCTAAAACTCTGGAAGAATTATTCAACCATAGACATTCATCACTTCGAAACACAATAGAAAAAACCTTTGGCATGTTGAAAGGACAATTTCCAATATTGAAAAAAGTGCAATATCTGTTAAAAAAAAAGTCAAATTGTTCTTGCTATATGCGTATTACGCAATTTCATCATTGAACACAATCTCAATGCCGAACAATTTGTTGATGAAGATGCTCCATTGAATGATAATGGTTTCATAAGCAATCCCAAAATCACATGACAAACATATCAACGAGGAAGTAAATTCTCTGAGAACAACTATAACAACTCAAATGTTTACAGATTATTAATCATAGTAAGTTTGTTTATCAATTGATGATATTTGCATACATATGCTTGACATCTATTTTATTTTGAACAAGACTACGTAGACGAAGCTTCACTAGAAGTACTATGCAGTGTTCAAAGGAAGGTCGCGAAATGTAGAACTACAAGATGTAAAGTTTGTTGAATAGAAGTGCAGCCACCAATGTTGGATTACTTGTTTTGTGATTAACGGTTTTTTTTTTTTTTGTTAGATTTGACCTCATTAGACTCATATACTAAATGGGTACTAGTCTGTCATACCTGAAGTAATAATATGGACATTAACTCCTATGTTGGACACTGCTAAGTTTTGGTTGTGATTACATGGTATGTTGGTCTTGAAACAAATTGTATAACTTTGATACATGTTTATGTATGCTATGCCTATAAATTATGATGTGCATGGTAGTTGGTTATGCATTTTGTTTTGTGGATATGTAGTGTTAATTTGTGTGTATTTAGTTATATTGAATGGCAGAACTTTTAGAAATTGGTGGAAATCGTTAGGTTGATTCTTCTCTTCTTTTGATTATTGTCTCAATATTGATTCTAAATTGACTTCTCTTCTTTTGATTATTGTCTCAATATTGATTCTAAATTGACGTGGCATGTATGCTTGAAGCAATGTTGGCTTTTGCCCTTTAATGAATGCATGAAAAAATAGGACTTCCTTTACTTTGGTTTAATATGTCAATGTTGGCTTTTGCTCTTTTGATTAATGTATTAAACCAAGTTGTGCAGAATGCTATTTTGCAAACTTTACTATCCTTGGTGGTAATGGTGATGATGGTGGTGAAAAATTTTGTCTCTAAAGTAGAAGATTTAGTCATTTACATGGGAAGGCCTTTTTTCACTACCATTCGGATGAACTCCACTAATTATAGAGCTCTAGCTGCAGTTCTAATGCCTGGAATCTACAGATGCTTGCTTGTAGGCACAAGTAGGGTATGAATTTTTTGATCATTAGTGCACTTTGCAGATACATTCATTTGACACTTTGCACGATAATCAGTCTTGGCAGCTTGCATCTATATCAACAGAAACCTGAGGAAAAGCTTAAACAGTTGTGAACTTGTGAGCTATTGGAAACTTGTCTCACATCAACATTTTCAGCTATCATTGATAGTTGGTTGTTTCAGCTGAATGCTAATGCGTGGTCAATGACGAGAAGAAAAGAATTGGTTCTATACTAGTCTCAAAGCTCCAAGATTGGTTTTCTCAATAAACGTAGCCTTTTGTCTTGTGAACGTCCTTGCAATTATTGTGAACATCGTTGCAATTATGTTGTTGTTTTGTGAACGTTGATTCAAATTAGTTTTGCTTTGGTGTTGTGAATGTGGTGGCAAATGCCTTTAGTTGCTGGTTTGAAAACTGTTGAAAACACAGTAAACAAATGATCTGTGGTTTTTTTTTTCCCTGTGCAACGGACACAAAGAATTTTATCCAAGAAAAACTTCCAACTGCCATCAAACGTTGCCTGAATTTGGAAAAATCAAATTTCTTCCTTTCACATACTTTTCCTAAAATTTTTTCCATAAAAAAAATTACCACCCAAAATTCTTCCTTATCACCGACCGGGGCCTTAACTACGTCCGCCATTAATGCATCTGCCATTTAACTCTTCTCAACCACTCGCAGTGGAAACTCTAGTCTCTTCTGGTAATTTGGTAAACGAGGTTCCAGTAAACTTAAGGGTCACGAAGATTTAAAGGCGTGGGGCAGAATCGTCCTTCAATGTTTGTAATAACTACGGCGTGTTTCACTGGAGGTAGAATCATCTTCAAGGGGTTTTACCCGAGAAAAGCTGACTCGTACAGTCGTACTTCGAATATCGCAGTCGGGCGAGGGCTTGTGAGTCCCATCTCGGGACGATGTCAAGTCACTGAATCGTCTTGCCAAACGTTGTTCTCAAATGGCAGGGTGGAACATTGCCAGGGTTCTCGTAGTTGATTGATTCCTTCACCATCCCAGTTCCTCTACTTCACTCCCTCTCGCACTTGCTGTAAACCCTAGCTTCGCAACTATCATTTTCTTCAGGGCCTCGAGGGAAGTGAGAACCGATAGAGTGAGAAAGATAGGATGGGAGGTCCTCTTGGTGCAATCATAGGGAGGTACCCGACATCCGCCGCGCACCCCAATGGGGATCCTCAGCAGCAAAGTGGCATCATTAATCACAACAGGAAATGCAGGGACGTGGTCTTCCTCATCATCTTTATCGCCTTCTGGGTTGCCATGATTGTTAATTCTAGCTTTGGTTTCAATCAAGGCAATCCTTTGAGGTACACACTCTCTTCCTGCTCTGCATTTGGATTTGACCGACGAGGAATTAGCTATGGACCTATGGTGGTGCCCGTGGGGGTGAGTTGGTTGTTTCTTTGCAGTTCACGGGCGCTTCTTGATCTCTAGTTGCGTTTGGGGACGATCTACACGCTTTATATTGAGTCCCCTCTGGGTGATCCTCTGTTTGCTACTGATATTTTAGTTTGGCTCTTGCGTTTGAAACTGTTTGCATTATGAGAGACGGGATGTGACATGTGACTGTTATTTTGGTCGGACCTAGGAATTCCAGTACGTGGTCTTTTTCGGGAAATCACGACGCCTCTGCTCCTGCTTGTGTTATTATTAGAGAATTTCAAAAATATGTATGTTACGCATCCATGCCTACGTGAGGTGCTCTTTGTCCTTCTTGTTGTCGTTTTTCTTCCTTTAGATGGCCATTGCTTGGTGAAAATATAAAATACTTGGTCTTTGAATACAGAAACATGGGGTTGATTCCTCTGACCAGCTACTTCTTGCAAAAGCAGATGATATATCGAAGAACCATGCATTATTTGAACAGCCTTCCCACTACGTATTTATCACAAGTTTTAGTCTGGTGATGTCTCACAGGCTACTTTCATTCGTAGCTCCGAGGGGATTGCAGCAATTTTTATATGATTATATGGGAGCTTTGGACCAGGAGAGTAATGTACTCTGCTTTTTCTGTTCTTGCTTGCAGTAGTACAAACTACAAAGTGGCAGACCCCATGGTTATGTTCTGAAATACTGATATTCTAATAGCATATTTTCTTTAGGAGGATATCTGTCGGAAACAAGAAGGTCAATTTCTCATATTCTCATTTAGGGATAGGGCATACACGCAACATTAGAAGTTGTAAATTCATAAATATTTGACTCTGTTTCTCTTGACTCTGTTTCTCCCCATGTACAAATCTAAGTAGCACTGCTCTCTATTCATGTGATCACCACTAGGAAACTGTATGCTTCAGTGAACATGCACACCTATTTTGCTTTTCCATGACTACAGGTGGCAGATTATGCTGCCAAGTGCATACTTTGAACTTTTATACTATTCCCAATCTCCACTTATTTGAAAAGGTACCGTCATTCTTACATATGCGTGGCTGGTTGGCTGCAGTTTTTTCCCAAGAGAGTAAAAAATGAAACTGATCATGTGTGCATGTTTGCATGCATAGAGAAACTCTTTCTTCTCAATGTATTGTGGCTTTACCACACATACATGAGCACATCTTCACATATTCAAAACTCATTTTGATTCTCATCTATTGTAAGTTGTAACCATTATAATGGGCTGCTGATAGATAGATTCCTTATTATTGATAAGCTATTTTTTTGCTTCTCCTTTGTGCTGGTGGAGTTCTATGCGAAATGCTCATTGCAGCTGTTCCAGGTATTAGACATTTGGTGATGATAAAGTGATTTAATTTCCTAAATATAAAGGGCTTGTGTCCTGATGACTTTTCACTTGCAAAAACCTACTTTAGATCTAATGTATAGTTCTATTGATGAATTTTAGGGGCTTGTGTTGATGCCCTTGAAGGCTGAAGCTGTGTGTTTGTGTGTGGTGTTCTAACTGTGATGGTATGTGTTCATCCCAGGCTTGTCTATGGACTTGATTACAAGGGAAATGTCTGTGGGGATAAGCATGCGGAGCCAAATCTCCGAGAACTGGAAGTTAGATACTGGGTAAATCCAAATCAAGTGTATGAGAGCAGTTTGCCGGAAACAAAATTCAAAGTCTCAGATGCACGTGCCGTCTGCTTGATGGAGTGCCCTATTCCATCAGAAGATTCACTCAATTGGGTGTGTGACTACCCTGATGGGGATATTCGCCTCACCGTGGATGACTGGATAGATAGAAATTATGATTACTTTGAATTTCTCACTCCATCTATGAGGAATAGTTCTCTTCAGCTTCAGGGTCCTTGTTACCCTGTCATATTCCCTAGTATTAATGGTGGGTATCTTCTTTAGATAACTCATGTGACAGTTATTTTCTTTAAATAGAAAATATTGGTTATCTTATGTGGGGACTTAATCCCGATGAATGCTACTTTCATCGTGCTCTTTTTCTAATAATACAAGCTCCAGTTCACCTTTAGTGATTTATAACTTTCTGATTGATACATAGTCTGCAAGTATAATCACCGTACAGACAAGAGTTGGATCATATATGTTATTTATCACAAATTTTTTGTTGGTTCAGTTTCCATGTGATTTCTTGATACTGCTATTTGTTTATTTCTTTAGTATTATGTGTTATTGTCTATCTAAAAACTGGATGTATGTATGAAGCTGTAGTCATGGATTAACAAAATAACCAAAAGTATATTTTGCACTAATGGCTGAAAATAGTAAATCAAGTAATGAAATATGCCAATTTCAATAAATGAATTAATGAAAAAATTCTTTTACTGAAAGGCAAAAATAAAGCATGTAAAAAGTTAGCATTGTATCATTCACGTTATGACATGAGAGAGGAAGTACATAAAATAGGCATCATCACAATATCATGGTTCATTTTGTGGTTGATCATCATAATTGCCAGTTATATGCAGTTAAGTGCTGTCACCAAATAATAGACAATTACATGCAGTCACATAAAGATTATTAAAACAATAAAGACAATTCAAAGAAATAACACAATTAAATTAAGAAAGAGAGAGAGAGAGAGAGAGAGATAGAGAGAGAGAGAGAGAGAGAGAGGATGTTGTGCAATTCAAGTAGTTAGATGAGCCTACATGCCAGGATTATGCTGTTGCCCACTTGAAGTACGGTACCAGTGTTCACAATCTTTACTTCTCCATTATATTACTCAATCCATTCGCGGATAATATTACTAATTTCTTTGGCTCGAATGGTTACTATTAGTATCTCTTAATTATTTCTAGGAAGCAAAAAAGAAGAAAAGTAATATCTATCTTATGGTAGAAGGACTAATCAGTTAGGCACATTAAGCTAGCCATTTCTATTAGGGAAAGGCCAATGCAATGCAATACTACTTGTTAAAATTAATAACACTGAAATATTTCTAAGCGGACCACCTATATCTATCAACTGATAACAACAAAACAATTAAAATGCATGGTAAAACAAATACGTTAAACATTTCATAACATGATAATAAGTATAATTAATGTTTGAAAGATCAAACTTAATGAAGTTGAATAACTAAAGTTTATATAGCTCCAAAAATCACGACTTAATAAGAATGCACCAATGTTCTAGTCTTCTAGAGCATGCAAAATCTTACAATTTCCTACATGCTAACTGTTAAATTTCTAATTCTAATTTCCAAAGCTAAAATCTTAAAACTTAACATAAAGGTAATAATTTAATTAAAAACGGGAACATAGATTGATCCTTAAGTTAGTCGTAGTTTATACTGACATTGCTTGCTGTAAACTTGGTTGCTATTACAATTCTAATAAACAAGAAAAATATTATGAAGACAATGCATATATATGCTAGTTAAAACCTTACAAATAACATAGAATATTTAAAGTATAATTGTATACAAACTGTAATTATAAGCATGCGTGTACACACACATATACTTCTTATCCAAAAGTACATGCAACAGCCTGATTGAGCACCTACATTTAGGTTGAAACGTAAGAAGGAAAAAAGAACAAAAATGTAGCTTTCCAATGAAAATACCTGCACTATTGAGCACCTAAATGTCATAAATGGTGTTCTAGGCGTTTTTGAATGGTAGGTCACCTAAAACCATCTAGTTTTGTTGATCAGCTAAGCCTAAGAGCCCAGGTAGAAGCCTTGATGAGCCTTTGGCAACATATGCTGTAACAGGTGTAGTCAACTATTTTAGCCCAAATATAGCCATATCTGGGTATGGTCAGCCTGATTCCACTCCAGTTAAATGTGGTAAAGTATAACTGGTGTGTACTAGTTTAAAATAGTGTCAAAGCTAAACTTTTTCGTGGTTGACTTAGTTCCATTCTTCTGCTAGTCTTGAGCCTCTCTCTTTCTCTTCCTCCCCTTCCCCTTTTATCTGTCAATTTGACACATTGATGGGCATACGGACCGACGAGTAAATGCCTCTCTACATGCATACACATGCTATCAGCAGTTGTTTTATTCTTGTCTTCCAATGCATTTTAGCTAACTCAGCCTTTCTAAAAGGTGGAAGAAGATTCTTTACTGACCAACTGTTTGTGTGTATCCAATGCTACCTTTTATTAAGAAACAATTGAGCTTGAACGTGAATATTTGCTTCATCTAAGGAGCAGCATTATCATTGGCGTTCTACGTATGAATAACCAAGAGGAGGTTTGGGACTACCAGTGGCAGGATGGGGACAAGTTTCCTCAGTCTGTCTTGTTTTTGTAGTTGTATCAAATATCAATTAAGCCGAAGTAACAACTCCTTTTTGCTGTGTCTAGTATTCTGGAGCTGCCAGTTAATATCACGTGCTTCAAATGAGTCTTTAAGGCAGTGGAAGCAGATGGGTGGAGTAAATATCAACGAGCAGAGACTCATGGAACAGTCTGTTCATGGTGTCATCAATTCCCCATCAGCTGTGTTGAAGGTTGACTAGCTAATCATAATTTTGAAATTGAACGTTATTGTTATCAAAACCATCATATTTCTTATGCAATTTTATGCTATGCTGTCAGACTTCCATCGAGAGTCGGTTGAAATTCTATGTCTTAGCTATATTCATTTCTCTAAATGGAAAATTCAACTTTTGCTAATAAGTGGTAATATCTTCCCGTTCTTTTAAGTGCAAACTAATAGTTGCTTCTTACACTAAAGCTGCTAATGATCACTGTATTCATTTTCCTATACTTTCTTTGGTTGTGTTTTGATGCAATCATGCAAGATTAAACAAGCACGGATTGGAAGGGGAAATATTTCCAGTGGGATAGTTTGTTTTGGTTTTGAAGGAGGGATACATTTTTTCCATAAAAAAATAAAGCATTTGATTGTCTAAAGATGAGAAAATCAGACCCCTTGTGGTTGAAAAATTTTTCAACTCATCTTTGGGCTAGAAAGCAAACATTCACCAATGTTTGGGTGCATTTGGGAATGTTACCCTTATTTCAATGAAGGATAAATTCATATAGGGTGCATTTTACCCTACATCCAAACGCATCCTTTTAAGGTCACACTTCCAAAAATGCATGCAAAGTTTATGCACTTATTGCTAGGAAACCTTCCTTTGGGCTTTTGGTTAAATTTTATTTATTTGCATATCCTGATCTCCTCTTGCCTTGTCTCACTTACCCTATTATTGCTCTCTCTTCTCTCTCTCTCTCTCTCTCTCTCTCTCTCGCACACACACACACACACACACACACACACACACCCTGCCTGTTTGTCTGCTTGTGACTCAAATTTTTGAGTGTTTATTTTACTTCTTGAGTTGATGTTTACTTGTTTTGTTTGCAGAGGTATGTGGCTGATATTGGCAAAGCCTGGCCTGTCCTGGTTGTTTGTGGAGGGATACTGCCTTTGTTTTTGTCAGTTATTTGGCTATTCATGGTTCGTCATTTTGTTGCTGTAATGACATGGGTCACTGTGATTTTATTCAACATTCTTGTAGTATCGGTCACAATGTTCTTCTATATGAAAGGTTAGAGATCTTTTCCTAAGTGTTCACATTGTGCTAGTAGATAAGTAAGTTTCTTTAGGTACAAATATGTGCTTATGACCCCCAGCTGTTCTTATTTCGAGGTTCATGCATAGCGCTGTAGGTAAATAATGGTTGTCTGGTGGAAACTAGCAATCTATCTCTCTCTCTGCCACTCCTCTCTTTCCAGATGTATGAATTGATGGAACTTTTTAACTTTTAACTAGATATATATACAAGATTGAAGACATGGAGGAAGAGAAAGTCACACTAACAAAATGACATATGAAATTTAACTGGGAGAAAATGCACAATAGAAGATGAAGGAAACTGAGTATGAATGAAGTAGGATGATTGTTGTTTCGCATGAGGTTGGTGTAATTTTACACCTTGAAAGTTTCTCTCCATTTTCCCCCAAAAATAACTAAAGCACTTAACAATGGATCAATAAATCATTTGAACCAAAACATAAACATATCACACCCTGGCAAACGCCACGTGCATCACAAGGTAAAGCAAATGAATCAAGTAGCTTATGTGCTTAGAACATCATTTGTGGCAATTGTCCTAGAGATCACAAAATAAACCTCTAGCCAGTCATCTCGTATTATTAATCTTTTTAATCAGTTTACTAGGCCTGCTTTCTGTAGCAGTCCTTGGTTGTTTCCACCTAGAAAAATAAGTAATGGTTTCTGAAATCTCCATAGCCTGTTCACAACAAGAAAATTGCAGAGAAGGAAGAAGCGGCAATGAAGATCATGTCACCAAATCTGGCAATAAGATTGATATTTCTCCTTCAGAGAACCCTTTTATTTTATTTTAAACCATTTTTCTGTTTTTGCTTATTTAACATTTTAAAAATTATGTTGAATCTTTAATGTTCCTCTAAGAGAATTAGTAAAAAGTTCTTAGTTTCATAAGCTTACTATTGTTTTTTTTAATATTTTTTTTAGTTTTTGAGTACGCAGGAACTTTCGAAGGAAAATAATTTCCTGAAAAGCACCTGAGAAAAGCTTGTAAACAATATTTGGAAGTCTTCTAAAACCAAATTGCTACTGTCCTTATCATTGCATTGGGAGCAGCAAATGTAGGATGACATGTGCAACTCAGAAACATGGCCATGCTAGTTGGATAGTTATTATCCTTTATGATCCAATATCAAATATATATAGTGACATACACACACAACAACACAACCTTGCGACACCTGGACCTAAGTCTTTTTGATAAATGGTGCACCTGCATCCACACCCAGCAATGATACTCATGTTATGATTTATTGATGTATTTGTTATATACTAGCTTATACACTGTCCCACGTTCCACAAGTGGTTGATGTGTATTGTTCTTCATTGTACACTTAGATTTAATTTTAGGAGGTGTTACACAGACGTCATGATCAGTCCATTCCATGTTACTGCATAGTGCATATTGAAGTCGTTTCTAAACTCCACCTTTGGTTTAACATGAACTATATATGATACTTTTTTTTTTTGCTTTGTCATGGCCATCATGGTATTTGTGCTGTTATCAGTAGTTTGTAGAACATTATCCTCCATCCATTGCATTTGTCATATGACACAGTATTGGCTTATTGAGCAGGTAAGAAGGATTTCTCTATCATGCTTCCTCCAGTTGACATTTTTTGATTTATATTGGCTCGAAAAGTCAAAGTTCATTATAATCATAGCCAACGTGTGGTGGCTGTTATTCTGGAAATATGTGATGTTAACAGTTTTTTTTTTTGTTTGAAACACGAGTCTCTCTTGGTTTTGTAAAATACTAATGAGTTTTTTTTCTTTTATTTGAAAAAGAAAATTTCTTTTATATTTGTCATGAAAAAACACTACTTAAACCTTTTTTTTTATTATCCTTTTAGATTTTTGTTGCAGTTGATTTTATTTTTCAGTGTGCGAGATTCTTCGAATAAGTTACCAAGGAACACGATTTTTCTCAAAGGAAAAGTGGAGCTAGCCTGAGATGACAAGTTTGGTGTTATCATGATTCAAATTCATAGAGCATTTATTTTCTTCCAGTTAATGATGTTAATTTTTATCCAGTTCGAGTGTTATATATTTGTTTTTTTTTGTTGAGGAAGGAAAAAATAAATATTCGAGGCAAGGACTGTTTAATTTCTGGAATCACCAGCTTCAATTCTCATCTATTGCTAATTCAGAATTTTCTGATCACTGACAAGTATTATTGTTAACAAAAATTTTTTCATCTGTAGCTGGGTGGATTGGAAATGATGCAATCTCGCCAGTGGTTGGTGAACCTGATCCATATATCAGTATTAGTGGAAGAGTAAGTTAGCGACCTAATCATCTACCAAAATTGATAATTCGTTCTCCAACTTAATAAAATCTTCATATTGATATTTTTCATTCAGGAGGTAAATCACCTTCGAGCCACTGCCATTCTGATGACCGTAGTTATGGTCATTGCAGTTCTATCCTCAATAGCAATTATTCGCCGCATTCTCATGGCGACATCTGTCCTAAAGGTATGTATGGACTTATATGCTACAACTTGTCCATCTGATTCTGCATTTCAACAGTGGCTGATCAAATAGCCCTAAGAGGTTTAGCTTAGCTGGTTAGACCAGTGACTGGTAGAAGGCTGGTCCCTGATTGGGTTCCCGTGGGTGTCAACCTCCTGTGCAAATTGATGCAATCCTATTCCCTCAGGGCAAGGGGAAGGTGGAGGAGACTTGATCTTTCATTCCTCCCTGGAACTGTAGCTGATTAAATAAGGCCAGATCTGTTTTCCTTTTTTCTTTTTTTTTTTTTTTTGGGTAAAAGGATTTGCCCTTTTCTTCTAATTCACATACTTCACCATTTTAAAGGTTTTCCAGTTGTGCATTCTTGAACGTAGAAGGTTGGTTGCCATTAGTTTCACTGTAGAAAACATTTTAAGTGAATTGTTTCATGCAGGTGAACACCTTTCTGATTTTCGCATAAGAAAATCTGGGCTTGCTCAAATAAGGAGCCCTAGGAGTCCAACTATATTCTTGTGATTTTGGGGATGCTTTTACCCAATGATAATGACCATTTTTGTGCCATATTTTGTCCCAACTTTGAGCTTTGTGCAGGTTGCTTCCAAGGTTATAGGAGAGGTTCAGGCTCTGATTATCTTCCCAATCCTTCCATACACTATGCTAGTCATCTTTTTCATGTTTTGGTTCTCTGCTGCCCTTCATCTCTTCAGTTCTGGGCAAGTTCTTCAGAATAATTGCAACAGTGATTGCTGTTCTTATGATCTAAAGTTGAATAGGGTAAAGTGTGATGGTTGCTGTGGCTATAGTGTTCATTATACTCCACATATTGCAGCAGCTATCATTTTTCACCTCTTTGGATGTTATTGGGCAACCCAGTTCTTCATTGCTTTTTCATCGACAGCAATTGCAGGGTCTGTTGCTTCATACTATTGGGCATCTGGTGAAACATTGGTAAGCGACTTGCTATTTGCACATTTGAAACAGATAACTAATTTGTCACGTTACTAGATCTCCCATTGGCTCTACTATGAAAGGAAAGTGACCATAAAAAAAAAAAATCATCAAGTGTTCTACTAATGGATGCTGTTTGTTTCACTGGAAGTTCTAGATGTTCCATTGAGAGTTGAGTTTCTCTAGAGACAACTTATATGTTTTTTGTTGGAACAGGAGATTCCATTTCTGCCAGTAGTTTCTTCAGTGAAGCGCCTTGTACGATACAGCCTTGGCTCTGTTGCTCTTGGTTCACTTGTAGTGTCTGTTGTTGAAGCAGTTCGCTTCATGTTGGAATCAGTACGACGTAGGCTGAGACTAACTAATCTTTCAGCATTTAGCTGGATCGGCAAAATGCTATCATGTTCTTCCCAGTGCTGCCTTGGTTGTGTTGAATGGACCATCCAGTCTTTTAACCGCAATGCTTACATAATGGTATGTCTGATATTGCTTCTTTCAGGCCTATTATGCATGCCTGTTGTTGAAACTAAAACCAGCCACATGAAGTTTCGGTCTTCCTTGTTTATGGCACCTGAATCTAGAATTATGGCATTCATCTTGTTAATCAATCACAATTGTTTTATCCTTTGCAAAAGGAAGTAAAAACAGAAATATCTGATGTCTTTGACGTCTGTTGCATAAGTAAGCTTTGTTCTTATGCTGCACTTGGATATTGTCCTTCACACACCTGGTTAATATCTGTTATTTTTGTCCGTTCAACAGATTGCTATTACTGGTAAAAGTTTCTGCAAAGCCTCTGCAGTGGCAACAGAACTTATCATGAACAACATACTCCGGATAGGAAAAGTTAATGTCACAGGAGATGTTATTCTATTTCTTGGGAAGCTATGTGTCAGCCTCATTTCTGTCCTTTTTGCATTTCTCATGTTGGACACACACAAATACAGATCTGCGCATAACAAGATATCCTCACCTCTGTTCCCTGTACTTGTAAGTCATCATCTCTTTTTGTCTCAAGTCATATAGAAATCTCAATTTAGTACTTTCAAGTTTATTCTTTGGCAAAACTTTTAATGGTTCTATGACAAATGGAACACTACATGATACATTTGCAGTTAACCCTGCATCCACAAAAGATGTAACAAGCTCTAGTATTTGTATAGATCTGTTGGGGACTTGGATATGTTGTCGCAACACTTTTCTTTGGAGTAGTTGAGATGGCAATAGACACCATCATCCTCTCCTTCTGCCAGGATGCTCAAGAGCACGAAGGAACAGCTCAGTACGCTCCCCCACTTCTGATGGAGACCCTTAATAACCAGGAGGAAATGCAGAGACTCACTCAATGAATAGCTAATAGGGATCTTTAGCCACTGTTGGAGAATGGTTTGAAGCTCAATGCTATTGAAATTGGAGTAGATTTATTTTTCATCTACTCCCAACACATGTAGAGTTTGATGATTTTGGCATTGCAGTTACAGGTCACCCTGTCAAGGGGTATTGCGTGTGCAGGTCGCTCTCACAATGGGGGTGCTAGTTAGGGCAATATAGAAGTTTCTCCAGCGTTGGCCTCTGCTGAAGAACTGGGCTTCGAACTCTCTATTTTCGGATTGGTGTCGAACAGGTGTAAATTGACTTTGTCGCTTGTGGAAAGAAAAGGGTGTACGAGCATATACTTAACTTTGCCTCCCTTTCTCGTCTGTTTAATTGACTTTGTGAGTCATCATGCTAGATAGAAGCAAAAAATTGTGCTCATCTGTGGCACTTATCATGGGATTTTTTTGGGGACCAATGTTTAAATTGGATCGTGATTCATAGGGCTGCACATGAGCTTAGTCGAGCTCCAGTTGGGCCTGCTCGACTAGAAAAACCTCAAGCTTGAACTTGATAGAACAAGCTCGAGCTTGATTCAACGATATAACATCAAGAATCGAACTTGATTCGTTTAACTCGTTTGTATTAAGCATGTATTGTTTCTTTTAACTCGTTTTATTAACTTACTATTCATTTAACTATTTTCTCAACATTCATTATATAGTCGAGCTAAGTCTGAGTTTAAACTAGCTGAGTTCTTACACGTTTAACATTTCAAATATACATTTGAACTTGAGCTCAACTCTTTTATATCAAGTTGAGTTTTGATGAGCTGAGTTTGGACTGACTCGACTCATTGTGCAGCCTCATGATATGTTGTCTTCGAAGCAAATGACCGAGTTCTCCATGATCACCTGGCAGTGGTGGAGGCAAGAAAAAATTTCGAACCAATGAGCGTGTAACTTTTCTTTCTTCCTTTTATTTGCATTACTAATATGGGGTCCACTGCTTATAATTTCTAAACCAATTTTACACTTCAGTTCAGACTAAGCTCAAGTCAGGGTTCACCATAGTCCTTTGAGTTTGGCCATGAGTTGTGATCGTCAGATTTTAGTTTTGGATCAGCTTGTTTTTTCCACTAGGTGTCACCCTCTTCGACTTAGTGGGCGTTTGGGCTTAATTAAAGTCCGAATTAAATCATTCACAATTAGAGTATTTCAGCCTTAGTTTAGTTTTCATAGATAAACATGAGGAATTAGAGTGCAAATTGGGAAAATCAAGTTCTTACTAGAATTTTTATGGGTAGACCTGAGGATACTCAGATCAGTAGCCCCCAATGGAAATTTGCTAAAAGATTGGAAAATGAGCTCCACGTAGAATAATATAGAATGAAGTGTGCAAGGCAAATGAGCTCAAAGCACTATGGAAATTGAATTGAACTGAATATGTGGCATTTGAATTGAACTAAAGATAGGTAGATCTGGGTGTGCTAGACCTGAACCTATCATGGCCTGAGCTCAGTCAAATTGGTTGATTTTAAAATTAAGCTCCAACATCAAATATAGGATGAAGTGAGTGAGGTAAGTGAGCTCTTGTGCTCTTTTGGGAAATCTGATTTTTAGAGCAATTTGTGAAGTGTTTTCAGATAAAAATTTAACCAAGCCTGATCTAATGTAAGCCTACAGTTTGATCCAGTTGGATTGACCAGTCATCATCTATAACTTAGAAACCTCACTAGGGAGAAAATGATCATTTGTACAATAGACTTAGGGTGGACTAGAATTCCATTCTAACTTTCTCCTAGGACTAGAATTTCATTCTAACTTTCTCCTAATTCTTTGCACTAAAGGACCTAGTCTAGAGGTTTTCAAAGCCACATAGGACCCATCATCGATTTAGTGAGGTCTAATGCTGAATCATGTGCTCCCATACACTTGCTGAACACTAGCCTAGACCTGACCAAGAACCGGCCTTGACCTGTTAAGTCTACCTCTCCCAAATGTGATCCTAGTCTGAGCCCACTTATCATGTGTCTGACCTAGCTATAAACTAGGTCCTAGTCAGCTGAACCAAGCCAGATTCGACATTCAATTCTCTTCTTTTCAAATATCAAACATTTCATCCAAATCGCTTATCCAAAACCTTTTGATCTAGGATCCAGTATCATCTCCTTGATCTGGACCTCTCCTGACCCAGCTTCATGGCTTAATCTGGATTCATAGTGTGCCTTGCATCATGGATCTGAACTCATCTTCCAAATCCAATCTGTGATCTTTGATCCAGTATCACTTCCTTTGTTTGGATCCTTGAAAATCTAATTTCAATTTGGATCCCTGGTTGACCTTTTGTTTTGAAACTGAATCTCAATTCTAGATCTGGATCCCTTCGTCTATCTTTTATTTGACATGAGCTTTGACCTCCTCCATATCAGCCCAACTTTGTATCTTCTCTTCGGATCTAGATTTCAATCTCAAATTCCAACTTTTTATCTTGGCCGAGTCCAAGAACATATTCCATATCCAGAATTCAAATCTTCCACTGCACTAGATCAGCAATCCATTATGGATCTCAACTTAAAATAAAGATTTCAAATTTGGATTTCTAATCCAGGTTCTCAAATCTCGACCAAGATCCAACGTCCAATTGCTAGAGTCTCCTCTGTGTCTGGATTGTGTTCTGATTGTTAATTACTATTTAACCAAAGTTTATTTGTACCATACGTGGTAATTTCAATTAATACGCCTAACTTTTTGCACCTTTCAAGAAGCATTGAACTTAGATTGACTCATTAAAAGGGCTATACGTTGTCATAAAAATCTCACTTGTTCCGAATTAGGATAAGAGACAAATTTGGGCTCCTTTTCAAATATCTTCTCTTATTTGCAAACTTGTCATCATACCCAACTTAAGGTTCAATATAAATCTAGCTTAAAAAAATAAACGACTCATTATCTTTGAAAGGAACAATTGCTGTTCATTTTTGCCATTAAAACAACAGGTTATCATCAACCACGTTTGATGAATTGCCAACATAACAAAGTTCTCAAATAAATTTTCTGAAAACATTTTTAAAAATTTAAAATCCAAGAATAAAACATCCTAAGAAATTGAAAAAAAATCTCAAAATCTAATTTGAATTAAATTTTGAAGAATCTAAAAGCAATTTTATGATTATGTACTATAAACCCTTGCTAGAACATATTTTTCTGAATGAAGACCTTGCAAAAGAACCGTAGAAAACCTTAGGCAGTGAGGAATGCAATAATGAGAACATTTGTAGGGTAAAATTAGCAAAAAATGAAACACGGTGGAGAATCCATGATTTAACAAATAATAACAAAATTCGATATCTTTGATAAGTTAATTTACACCTTGATTTTCAAAACCTGTTATGAAGTCTAGGACATTTTGAGAAAGATTTTTCTCCTTTCAAGAAAGATATAATATTTTAAGACCTATACTTTTGAATCAAACCATAGAAGAGTTTTCTATAATAAAAGTTTGGAAATGTTTATTGAAACTGAAATTCATGGTATGAGCCGACCAGGGGCAGAGCCACATGTGGGAAATTGTCCATACAGTCCTATAAAATTACCTAATTTACATAATGGTTGATCCCAAATTATTTTTGTCGTTCAACCAATATGTCTGGTTCTGCCACTGGAATTGACAGTGACATAGCACATATTAGGATATATATTTTCAAGGCTATTAAGAGCATTAAGAAACAAAATATGTGTGGTGTAAGAAACGTATCTCATTCACTTAAAGAGTGTCAGTTCATGATCTACATGTTCCTGTACGCTCAAGAGCATGAGATTTCATGACATTTCTCATCGGCTGTCATGTGTTTCTAATAAGTTGTTTAATAGTTTGCATGCTGGATCGTACATAGAATCGATTGGTTTAGATCAACCCTTAACCTTATGATTAATTCAACTTCGAACCATGATCCGAATGAACCATGATTTGAATTGCCGATTTACACAAAATCTTCACTACCGTCAACTGCTACAAGATCAACAATGCCACGAGCTTGCGCTTCTATTGCTGACATAAAAACATCCATTTCCATGTCTTCAGATGCAACCCATAAAGGTTTGCCTGTTCTTCGTAGCATGCTGGTGGATCATAACCCTGATTATAATATGTCATAATGAACGGTTCCTCTATCTGCAAGACAAGAATAAATGGAAATCGAAAACCGTAGAGCAAAGACCAAACAAGCACACAAAAACAAAGCAACAGCACCAAAATCTCAAAAGGCTTACGTTTGTTGATCGCCCGGGGAGAGTCATTGAGGTTCTTGGATTAGATTCTCTAAGCATACAAACTTAGACTAGGTGCTCTTAAGCATATCTAGAGTGGAAAGGTGTTAAGAGTTTTGACTTAAAAACGTGATCGTTATGCTTAATCTTTTGATGTATAAATAAGATTTTATATGTAACGGAGGGCACATACCAGTCACTTTTAGAGCGTAATATTACAAACCAATATAAGTTAAACATGTTCACCAATAATACATGAACTTCTGCATGCACGTTGCACTTACGTAGTAGAAATTGCAGAGGAAAAAAAAAAAATTGTGACACAGTAGCGATCGACATTATTGAACACATATAATCTGTGTAAAGGAACATAGACATGTAGGAAAGTTGGTAGAAGCTAGACCGCTTCAGTTAGAGATAAAAATCAGACCCACGAAAATTAACTATGAAAGTAATTTTCTGCAATATAACTTCATAGATATGACCTTAACGAAACACATATATTAAGTTAGTCATTTCTTTTTTACTTTAATATTGTCTTTTAACAACTGAAAAATGAACGGCTCTTCTAACATCAAAATTTCGATATTTCAAAGGAACAATTTTTTTACAAAAATAACTTGACGTACGATTTATATAAAGTTAATGTTTATGAACACACTAGGAAGAAGTTTATATTTTGTTTAAAACACCTTTTAATACAATTATAGGACACATGGATAAGCTGGGAAGTCGTAAGTAGGTGCGTGGTAGTCGTAAGTAGGTGCGCACACATACACACGCACACACCGAGAGAGAGAGAGAGAGAGAGAGTGTTTTGGATTAATGGATTCAGCAGAGAGAATATGGATGCATATGCAACAGTTCTAAACTACCATCTGAAGACTGTTCAGCTAGGTAGATCTGATAAACAAATTCAAATCTGATTCTATTCAAACTCGAATTTGGTATGCAGCTTTGTGCAACTGAATCCGAATCCAAGTCTGATGTGAGACTAAGACGCCTACCCATAAATATTCTAGTGATCAGGATTTGGATAAAAAATTCAACATTAATGAGGTTCAAATTCATGTCTGGGTTCAAATCCAATTGCATAAAATCCAAGAAGAACACAGAAACAGTTGAATGCCACTAATCCTGAGCCGGAAAACCAGTTGTAATGATCACATGAGAAAGTCAAGCGGATCAATTCAATGGCGATAGAGTCTTTCTCCCCATTTCTAGCAGTTTGAACTGCTCTCCTTCAAGCTCCGATGTTCATGGTCGCCAACTGCCTGAACCATGAAGCTCTCCTCCACACTCTTCTCTTATATATTCCTTTCCAAACCAGTCGGTTGTCGCAGACGCAGTTGCATTCTCACAAGAGCTCACACACACATATATAGATCGCTTGAAATGGCGTTCGTGGTGGCGAGGCCGTCGGAGATTTTGGTGATCACCGGCTACCGGATCAAGGACGTGAAGTTGGCGAGGAAGGCGTGGGTATGGCCCGGCCAGCACTGCTCCAGGGTCAAGACCTCTCCCGTCAACTACTCCGTGGAGGTCCAGGCCATGAGCTCCGAGAAGCTCCGCTTCCTGCTGCCTGCCGTCTTCACCATCGGACCTCGCCTGGACGACAACGAGAGCCTGCTGAGGTACGCCAAGGTCATGCCACTGGCCAGCAAGAACTTCGCCAAGCACCTGGAAGACTTGGTTTTGGGCATCGTGATGGGGGAGACCAGGGTGGTGGCGGCTTCCATGACCATGGAGGAGATTTTCAAGGGGACCAAGGAGTTCAAGAGGGAGGTGTTCGAGAAGGTGCAGCTGGAGCTCAACCAGTTCGGGCTCCACATCTACAACGCCAACGTGAAGCAACTCAGGGACATCGAGGGCTGCAACTACTTCTACAACCTCGGCCGGAAAATCCAGATGGAGGCCGCCTCCGACGTCGCCGAGACGGAGACGAAGGGCCGGATCCTGTCCAAGGCCCGAGAGGCCCGGGTGCTCCAGAACGCTGCCAAACTCGACAGTGAGACGAAGATTGCCGAGGAGAGGATGAAATTCGAGTCGTCGAAGGCAGCGATGAAGATGGCGTCGGAGAAGGAGATCCTCCAGAACGAGATGGACGCGTCAGTGGCTGAGTCCGCCTGGTTGCTCGAGTCCCGCAGGGCCGTGTCCCAGGGCCGGGCCGACAAGGCCAGGCTCGAGGCCGAGAAGGCCATGGCGATCCGGGAGGCAGAGCTGGACGTGGAGCTCGAGTCTAAGGCGGCGATGGTAAAAGGGGAGCGTGCCAGGGCGCAGGCGGCGGTGGATTCGGCGGCGAGGGCGCAGGAAGCCGACTCCAGGTACTACCAGCAGCAGAAGAAAGCCGACGCCCAGCGCTATGCAGAGGAGAAGGAGGCCGAAGCAAAAAAACTTGCCGCCGACGCGGAGATGTACGCCAACCAGAGGAAAGCGGACGCCGATCTATACAGGAAGATGAGGGAAGCTGAATCCTTGGTCGCCCTCTCCGACGCGCAGGCCCACCACATACAGGTACTGCTGGACGCACTGGGCGGTAACTACGGCGCGTTGAGGGACTACATCATGCTCCAGAACGGCCTCTACAGGGAGGTCGCGAGGTCCCTTGGTGGTGGGCTGCCTCATGACTCCGCCGTCAAGCAGGCATGCCTGATGAGGAGGGCAGCGGGGGCGCCAACACAGATGCTGGTCGGCTACGGCGGATCGGGCGGCAACATTCCCGATGGCAGCTTATCGTCCGTCAACGACGTGCTGAACGTTGCGATGGAGACGATGGTGGGGACGTACAAGATGACGGCGCCGGTGGTAGAGGAGCATGTGCAAGATAACAAGGGTGACGAGGTCAAACCGGCGTTGGTTGTGCCTGAACCTGATTCAGACGCCAAGTCCACCACCAGCAGCAACTGATCACTCCGCCCTGCTACTGGACAGGACCAGAGGGACAGGGGCGGCAAGGCAGGAGGAACAACCGGCGGCACGGCCGCCTGCTTTCACTTGATTATAAATAAACAATATGAGTGTGTGTGAGAGGGAAGACCTGGTGGGTTTGATATTAGATTAAAACGAGGCTACTTAATTTCCTTTGTTTTAAGGTTTTCTTTTAGTACAACTTACCTCTAGAAAAGCTGGAATAAGTATTAAGACATGTTTGTTGGTTTCACTTTTTTTAGTTTCTCTTTTCTCTGTTTTTTTTTTTTTTGACTAAAATTTGCCTCCTGAAAAAGCTGGAATAAATATAAGAAAGTAGTTCAATTTAATTGCTATTTTGATTCGCCTTCTCATCTCTCTCTCCCCCTTATATATATATATATATATATATATATATATATATATATATATATATATATATATATATATAGATATGAGTTATGAGGTTGTCTCATCCATCTTATGGACCATTAGAGAAAATAATAAAAAAATGTCAAATAATACTAAATGACCAAAATACCTATTACATTTTTCTCTTAATTTTTCTTTGAATCATCTATGTGAATCAGATGATCATGTAACACATATTTTTTCCCAAAAAAGAGCGTTGATGTCCTTTATTTTTCACTGAAGAACCTTCATTATTTGCTGGAAAGAAGGACTTCAATGCCCTATTTTTTGCAGAAAATGTGGAAACCAGAAAAGGCAAGAGAAAAGGAAGAGAGAGAAAATATAGCCATTGCTGAAAAGCGCCATGGCTGCTGTAGACAAAGAATGAGAGAAATAATTACCATGAGAGGCTGCCATGATTATTATGGTCGTGGCACGTGCATAGCATGGGAGAAATAGAAAGAGAGAAAAATAGGGAGAACTAAGTAAAAACATTGTTCAACAAGCCATCAAAAAGGATTTTAAATGTCATCTCAAAAGACAAGATCTAAGGAACTAGAAACCCCTAAGAAGTAACAAACGTTGCCTCAATGACTGACAGTCGGTTGATTCATTTGCCATCACGGATATCTATCGCTGTGGTTTCTTGCTTTCTAAAATATTTATACATACACCCGGTCTACCTACAGTTATTGCTGTGCATGCATCTCTTCATGCATTAAGCGAAAATATGCTTTCCTAGAGAAATGGGGGTGTTCAATGCACAAGATGATGTGCAACAGTCTTTCTATAGAAGTTATAACCAGAATAAGCTATGGTGTAAAGAACATTTTTTAATGAAAAGTTCTTGAATGTCTTCATGTCATTGTAGGCAACCTGCCCTACCACTTAATTACTCGTCGCTATGTTAGATTGTGTAATTTCAACATGGTATTAGAAAATTTCTAGAATCATTCTAGAAAACTATGTTATATTGTGTGATTTCAACATGGTATTAGAGCATCTCTAGAATCATTCTAGCATACTTCTTGATCATGGTTCATCTTTTGTCCATTGTCTCTTTGTTCATGCCTATCAACTCAAATATGCACGTGGCTGCAAGCACAAATACATCATCTCCATTGGTAGCAAGCTCTCCAGCAACACACAAGCTGTTGTCTAAGAAAATAATTATCGGACGAAGATTGCCACCACCCATTTTCCGGCACTGACTATGTTAGTTGGGCCAAAGATTCCAAGCTTTTCTTGAGCAGGAAAGGGAAACTTTGCTATGCAATTGGTAAAGTACTGAAACCTGCAGGGAAAATTGAGGCAAGTTATGATCAATGAGAGTCGGCCAATGACACGCTTATGCCATAGTTACTCAACTTAGTGGAACCTCCCAGATTTTCAAGGGCTTTCTATTTATGGAGAATGCAAAGGAAGTTTGAGAGGCCGACAAAGAAGTTTATGGTGAACAAAACAATGTTGCACGAGTACAGGAACTTCATAAGAGGTTGTTGATTTCACTCGAGCGAATAAACCTTTCAACATTTATGTTGGGACTTTATGGGGGATGTGGAGCATCATCCTTCAACTGCTGACTTGTTGGTTCCAAAACCACTATTTGGAAAATACAAAATATTCATGATTCTTGTTGGTTTAGGGAATGAACATGATAGTTTTGTGGTCAAATCCTTGTAACCGGTCTACTTCATTCCTTCAATGCTGACTATGTTATGATACAGAATGTCATACCTGATTATATATATATATATATATATATATATATATATATATATATATATATATATATATATATTGTGTGTGTATGTGATGACACAACACATCAAAACAGATCTACACATTTCAAAATAACAAGAAGGCGAATAATTCATTTAAACCAAAAGACTGTTCATTCAAAAATGACTTTACATAGTTAAAGATGGCCCTCATGACAAAAATGCCCCATTGTTGTCTAATAAAAATGGGACATCAATAGATTATAAACTTGACACACCTATATGACTATGCGCAAAAACTCCCTAATAGGATGTGAGTTGAGCCATTCCTATTGCCTTGGGTTCATCGAAACATCAAAAAAGAAAACAACAAAACCTGAGTCTTGACGATACATTTAACCAATCGTCATAACGATACATTTTGTTAGTTATATTTGAGTCCTTCATGTTTGATGCATGTAATTTATAGCTCATGCAGGTACAAAAAACAGGCGCATGCACACCACGAGCGGCCTCAAGTCGGGAAACCGCCCTTCCGAAACATTATGGATCCACCAAAGAAAAGCGTATTCTAAGAGGAATTATTCGGCCTTCCCCTAAGATTCCAAGGTTGGGAAGACAGGAAGCTCAACACTCCAAGTATGTCACACAACTATATTATGAGACCTTGGCGAGTGGCAAGGGCTGGAAATATCATAAACATGTTGCCATCATCCACTGCCCTCAAACCAATTTTAATCTTTTTTAATTTATCAATATGAAGACATTCACTTTGTGATTGGCTACGACATAAAGTTGGTTCACTTCATGAGTGTAACCAGACTCTATACCGCCTTCATAAGAAGGCCATACAATTGGTCAACACTCTTGGCTAGTCAAAGCACACTTTAAGAGTACCTCAATACAATTAGTTCATTCAAACACATCTTTTGACAATTGCAATGCAAACAAAATCTTATAAAAATCAATCAATACTAAAACTTAGCAAAACCACAATAGTCTCGATTCATTGTTTGCTTGTAGCCATCCTAAGCATTTATCATGTTCACTAATGTACAATCGGGATCAAAGTTGTACTCGACTCAATACCCCGACTAAGCTGTCCTATACAGTTATGATTCTATCATGCATATGCCATCACATAATAATTAAATGCAGTCAATCAATCTTACATAGCCATTCATATGTCAAGAAGCAGGCTCATGCACTTATCATTCAAACAAGAACACATTCATAGGATCCAACAAGAAACCGCTACACCACCTATTCTCTCTGATCAGCCTCTCAACGATCCTTCTTCTAATGAGAGGAAAAAGGAGGCCGGCTAGTGGTCAGTAATTGATCCGCTACTCATCAAGAAGGGACGGATAGGGGTGTTACGTACCCTAATAGTTCACATTTGGGAATGCAAGAAACAATCTATATTTAGCATCAGGCAAGTGCTTGGAATGCTGTCATACATTATGCGCACATCTACAAACACCAAAAATTGCCTCTAGCACTGAATCTGGTCTCTCAGGGCTTGCTCAACGTATCCAGTCTACCTGCAAAAACTCAAAACAAGAACTTCTCCACACACACTACACCCTTAAAAATCTATTTATGTAGGAATGAGGGCTATCAAGTGAAGGTTGTTGATTGTAAAAAGTGCTGAGAGGTTAAATGGCGAGTAGGACCTTCCTTCAAGTTTTTTCACATACATATAGTGTTTTCCCTTACGTCAGCTTTTTGGCGTATGGGGTACATTCCATTCACTTGTATTAAAAAAGCAGTTGGCATGCCTGAGGTTTGCAACAGGCAGGGGCAGAGCCAGAATTTTTTTTAGGGGTGGGCCAAATGGTCTGCAGGTCGGGCCAAAAAGAGTGACCGGTCGACCCAAACTAAAAAAAATTGACTTTTTTAATATAATTTTTTTTTCCTCGCTCACCCGAGCCATGACCCAAGCGCCCCCCCTTCCCTCCGCCCTTGGCAACAGGTAGGGGAGGTGTCCACTGCCCCCCAGCGCCACCCGACAGGGCACTGGCAGAGGTGGATGCCTCCCCCTTTTAAGAAATGTGACTGTTTGATGCAAAAAAGAAGCTACGCCAAACGGGTCGACAAGTCAAGCTTATTGGAAAGTTTGATCCCAAACTTTGGAAGGGAGGTGTTGTGCCATCGGCAGAGCCCACGACACAGCCAAAGCCACCCAGGCAGAAGGGGTGGGGAGGGTGACAGTGCCTCCTCTTTACAACTCGACGGGCTGATGCCCTTTGTAATCCCCTTACACCAAGTTATTGGTGTAAATGGGATAAGTGTCACTATCACTATTGCAATTATGTTTCCTCAATTAAAAATCTGATGCTGTCTCAATATTAGGTTCACTAGTACGAGCATACAATCAATCAAATCAACCAAAAATTGGTGTTTCTTTCTCACCTTTGTGCACATCTGAACCTTAATAACTAACTTGTGTGTTTCGTCTTTTGTCAAACTGTAAATTTAAGAAGCAAATCCTCATAAGTTCTCTTTTCCCATAAGAAACGTAGTGTTCATATCAAAGATCACGCATCAAGATCCTACTAAAACAATCCTAAAGATCCGGAATATTATAAAATCTCCACCATGCTCTCTAAACACTTCAAATATAAATCTGTCATATGATTGAATCTGTCATACTAAAAAGATAATTATTAACACTCTTAGAACAAACATGCATTAAATTAGGGTTGTTTTACCGTGCTCACCCGTCTAACAATACTCTAAATGTAGCATCCCCCACAACCCACCCCGAATGTTAGGCCAGCCACCAAACGACGATGATAGTCTGCTGTTCTCACCCTCAACTTCTCAATTTACTGGAAAGAAAAGAGGAAATTGTATTCCCCAATCTCCAACCAACCCAAACAAATCTGCAAGCGAATGAGAGTGAGCAAACGAGAGAGCGAGAGAACATGAAAGCTGGTGGGAAGGTGTGCAAGCAGTGAGTAAGACCATGGGAGTCTAAGAGAATGAGAGAGAGCACAAGATAGAGAGAGCAACAGTGAACATTCAGTTGAGAGAGAGAGAGAGAGAGAGAGAGAGAGAGAGAGAGAGGAAGAGAGAACAATCGGTTGAGAGTGGGAGAGAGAGAGAGAGAGAGAAGTAAAGAAAAATGAAAGAAGAGAACATGAATTAACGTGGTTCAGCTCTGATTGAGCCTACGTCCACGATCGGAAGGCACTCAGACGATTTTTTATTGATGAGAAGATGATTACAATGCTGCAGTCGAGTCTCTTTTATAGGCAAAACAATTACGTGTTATCATAGGCAAGATTGTTCTTGCCTAGATTAGATGAAATCTCCATCTGATCCCATGATTGTAGCCTTTCCATATTTCCTGATTTTTCTTCCTTTCTCGTACAATCTCCCATTAATAGCTTCATGCGTTTTTCCAATTTCTGGTTGGCATTTTTCTCTCTTGCTGATTCATTGTCTTTATCCTCTTTACTTATTCTGTTAACATTCCCCCTCAAACCGAGCCGTTGCTGGAGGTCGAGTGTGTTCTTGAGAAGATTAAAGATGCGCTTTGATAAGCTTTTGGTAAAAAGATCGGCGCCTTGGTTGTTGGTTGAAATGTACTTAGTCTCAAGTTGTTTTTGAGCGACCCTTTCTCTTACATAATTAAAATCAACTTGAATGTGCTTGATTCGGTTATGAAACACTGGATTTGCCGTCATATAAAGAGAGCTCTTATTATCACAGTGTAAGATTGTAATTTTCATAATCTGAATTCCAATGTCCATTAAGAATTGCATCCATGTAAGTTCTACTACTGTCGATGCCATGACTTCATATTCAGCCTCGGTACTAGATCTTGCTGCACTATATTGCTTCTTTGCACTCTAAGATACACAATTAGCTCCAAGAAAAACACAAAATCCTGTGGTGGATCTCCTAGTTCGAGAACATTCTGCCCAATCTGAATCTGAAAAAGCATATAAATCAAGAGTGCTTTGCATCAATATGTGTAGTCCTATGTGTATTGATCATTTGATGTACCTTAGAATTCTTTTGACCATTTGATAGTGAATCTGAACTGACTCATGTATAAATTGACTAACATAATTGACAGCAAAAGAGATGTCTGGTCGCGTTAGAGTCAAGTATTGCAAGGAACCAACCATCTGCCTATAGAGAGTAGGATTGTCAAATTTCATTTCATCACCTTTATCCTGAGGCATTTTCGAACTCATTGGCGTGGTACTTGGTTTGCAATCTTCAGGTTTGCAATCTTTCAAGAATGTCTTCAGCATACTTGGTTTGACATAAGAGAATCCCTTGTTCTGTCCAGGTCACTTCCACTCCTAAAAAATAACTCAATCTGTCAAGATCTTTGACAGGAAACTCCTTGCAAAAGTTATTAATAAAACTTCGAAAAAATATGGAACAATTTCTAGTTAAGATCATGTCATCAACGTACACAAGGAGCACAAGAGTACTAGAGTTTTGATGCAAAGTAAACATAGACGGATCAGCCATGCTAGTTGTGAAACCATAATCAAGAAGAAAACTGCTTAATCTAGCGTACCACGCACGTGACGCCAGTTTTAGACCATAAATAGCTCGCTGCAATTTACAAACATGGCCTGGTTTTGTTTTATCTTCATACTCGGGAGGTTGTCTCATGTATACATCTTCATGAATGGCACCGTGAAAAAATGCATTCTTAATATCAAGCTGCCTTATTTCTCATCGTCGAACAGTAGCAATGGAAAGGATCATTCTAATAGTAGTAGGATGAACTACAGGAGAGAAGGTTTCATGAAAGTCAATTCCTTCTTTTTGAGTGAACCCCCGAGCAACAAGTCTAGCTTTAAGTTTTTCCAACGTCCCATCTGATTTGAGTTTTGTTTTAAACACTCATTTTGAACCAACTAGATTCTTCTTGGGATCATAGGGTACAAGTCTCCAGGTTTTATTTTCATCTAAGGCTCTAATTTCTTCATCTATAGCCTTTTTCCAGCCTGGTTTCCTAAGTGCTTCATTAATACTTGAAGGTTCTTTAGGAATATCTTGGTACAAAATATGTAAGTTGGCATACTTGGGATTTGGTTTAAAGGTTCCCACCATCGATCTAGTGACCATTGTTCTAACCATAGCGAAATGAGAAGTAGTAGTGAAAATATGCTCACTTTGTTCCAAGTTTTCAGTTGTGTTTGTATCAAGAATACCATGATTACCTTCTTCCAAGTTTTGATCTTGAATTGACTGTTCATTGACTAGCATAGTGTTTTCTTCATTTCTGTGAACTTGATTTTGTTCCATGGTGTCAGTCGTGGCTGTCTGATACTCAACCTGACCGAGACTATCCAGCAAATTGTGAACCAATTGTTCATTAATTGGCACATTGTCAATTGGAAGCTCTTGAGATTGAGAGCGAGTGCCAATATCACTTTGTTCTTCCTGATGAACGTCATTTGTTCGAATAAGATTGTCATCTTTGGGAACCATTTGCTCTATGTTCTCTTGTTCCTCATTGAAAGAAATCAAATATATGAAGTTAGAGAATCTCCACCATATAATTTTGCAGGATCTTTATAAGGAAAAAAATCTTCATCAAAACAAACATGTTGAGAGACAAACATTTTTCCGGTAGTCGGATACAAACAGTGATATCCTTTGTGATTGTCACTATACCCAAGAAAAATACACGACAATGATCGAGGCTCCAATTTATCTTTTGCATAATCTTTCAAGTAAGGGAAACATCGACATCCAAAAACACAAAGAAAATCATACTTAGGATGCTGCCCAAATATTTCAAGTAAGGAGAATCCATTTTATGAAAGATGATGGTAACCTATTGATGAGAAAGTTAGCACTGTTAAAGGCTTCAAACCAGAAACGCTTGGGAACATTGGCATGCAACATCATGGTTAGACCTAGTTCCATGATATTACAATGTCTTCTTTCTGTCATACCGTTTTATTGTTTAGTATATGGGCAAGAGCATTGCTGTTTTGTTTCAAGAGACTTTAGATACTGAATTTTGTACTAGTATATTCTCCTTCTTCATTTGATTGAAAAATTTTATCCTTTTATTAAATTGTGTCTCAACAAATTTCTGAAAATATTGAAAATAGACAAAAAATTCAGATTTGAACTTCAAGGGGTATAGCCAAGTGAATCTAGAATGCTCATCAATAAAAATCACATAGTAGCGATAACCAAAATGAGAACAAGCAGGCACTGGTCCCCATAGATCCGAGTGGATTTTTTCAAAAGGTTCAACAAATTTATTTTCTCGTTCAAGAAACGGCAACCTACATGATTTGCCAAGTTGACAACTATGACAAATAGAAGTTATAGGAACTGAAGAGCAAACATTAATCAAAATTTTTTGCTGGAAATGTCTCACGATACCATTATGAGATGTCCTAATCTGAAATGCCATTGTTCTTTTGAAACACGCTGAAATCTGGAAGAAAAATATGTTATATGCCTGACCTTGCCGATGGTATAAACTCTATCACGCTTGCTGCCATGTGCCACTAGTTTCCCTGTTCTCCTATCCTTTATAAGGCAACATGAGGAAGAAAATTCAAAACATATGGTAACACACTAGTTAATTGACTAACAGAAAGTAAGTATTTCTTTAGTTTTGGAACATGTAGAACATGAGAAAGAGGAATAGATGATTTGCCTGTAACAACTTCACTGTTACCAATATGAGTTATAGAAAGAGGCGTGTCATCCCCAACAATAACATGATCACTTCCATCATAAGCAGAGATTTCAGAAATCTTACCAGGATTCCCAATCATGTGAGCTGATGCTCCAGTATCGGCTAACCATTTTGAGTCATTTGTATCATCAATAGTAATGACATCAAATGCTTGTTGGGCATCCTCGGCTTGGTATGCATGATTAAATCGTTCAAAACACTTGATTGCTGAATGATATTTCTTACCACAGATTTGACAAACAACAGGGTTTGTCTTGTCATCACCATTAGAAGCAGGATTGGATTTTTCATGTGGCCGTTTTTGGTAATATCCTCATCCTTGATAGTTGCCACGTCCTCTATAGCCGCGTCTATGCCCACAACCACGTCCAGATTGTTGATGTGTCATAGCCATGATACGAGAAGTGAGACTTTTTATTCGAGAATCAAAACTTTGAAGAAAAGAAACAATCTCTTCATAAGGCAGAGTAGGTGGTCAAAGCATTGATGCAATAAATGCTTTGTATCCTTCTCCAAGTCCTTGAAGCAGCCAGTAAACTTGTGTCTCTTTGTCAATAGATTTTCCAATGGTTGAAAGATCGTCACATATTCGTTTGAATTTTCCTATATAGGCTTCCACAGAATCATCATTCTTCTTAAGCGAAGTTAGCAAATGTGTGAGGTGAAATTCTCTTTCACGCGACTTACGAGAAAATGTATTCATAAGAACCCTCCAGATATCCTTGGATGTTTCAAGGCCAACAACTAGGCCAAGAGCACTTTCGGACAACGTGCTGGTTATCCATCCCTTGATAAGACGATCAGTCTTCCTCCAAACAATAAATTGAGGATTTGGCATTTTCTGAGAAGAAGAATCATCAATAAATTCTGGTGGAGCAGGAACTTCGCCAGTCAAAAACCCTTGAAGATTTTGGCTCTCAACGAGTGCCAAAATTTGTGTCTTCTATAAAAGAAAATTTTCAGCTCGCAACTTGAGAGAAACAAAATTTGCAACATTGACAATATAAGGATAAGGGAAAACCGGTGCCAAAGAAGATGCCATTGAATAACGATTCCAGCCGTTTATAAAGGTCACGCTGGTTTGAAAATAGAGAGGCGAAAAACACAAACGACTCTCTTTGCACTGTTTCGCAACCAGCGGCGCTCAAAAAATCAAGCGCTGCTGCTAAGGATCCCAGCAAGATTGGTCGATTTTAGACAACGCCAGCAATAAATGCTGTAGTGATCAAAGAGGCAGAAATTCCTCTTTTCTGTCTCTGTTTCCCCTCTGTTTTAGCAACAAGAAGTGGGACGTTTCACCGCAGACAACAGAAATGTCGTGAGGGTGATCCCAGAGGAAGACTCACGCGGTTTCCTCCACCGAATGGCGCTCAGACGAAAGAGGAGAAGGCGACCCAGACGAGGGGGTGGCGAGAGTACCTATTCATATTCCATAAATTTTGACTAGTCTACTATTGGTTAGCAAAATAACTTAGATGTAATTGTTTGGCCATTTTCCCTCTAAGAATGTTGATTTCAAGACAAGGAGATGAATCGGATTGCTAAAGAAGTCTAGTATAGCAGATTATTTTTACATTACAATATGGCTACTACTTCATTTCTACTTATGTACATTTTGATTTATAGTTTTCTTAGTTAAGTGATGCATCTTCTAAAGTTGTGACAACCTTAGTTCCAAACATTTTAGTTTCAAATAAATCAAGTGATGCATGTGAATTTGCCAAATCCACATGTCTTCCTTTTCAACAAGGTATTGACATCATTGTGTCTTGTTTGATTTTGTTTCTACGAACCAGTCCTATTGATTCTTTGGAGGTTTTAAATATTATATGACATTCATTGATTACAACTCTCGTGTTGCCTAAATTTATCTTTTAAAACAAAAAGGTGAATTGCTCATGCTTTGAGGAGTTTTATCACATGATTGTTGTTCAGCTTAATGTTCGAATTAAGCACGTCAGATCCAACTAAAGTGAGTATGTCAAGGACGAATTGAATGGCCTCATCACCAAAAAGGTATTTTACTACATATTACTTTAGCACACCACAACATAATGATGTCAATAGACATTTGCTCAACATGGCACATGCACTTGTGTTTCATATGAGTATGCAATGGACCTCAATTCTATACTTGACTTCTTATCTATCTGGAACCGATTGACTCTAACTTGGATTGGTTTGATGCTAGAGCTACTGTTTGCTACATTATTAACCAACTTCCTAGTGATGGTTTGGAAAATCTTGTCCCTATAGATATTTTGACTACAAATCACTTGTCTATTAAGCACTAAAGGTGCTTGAGTGTAAATGATTTGTTCATGTTAAAAAAAATAAATTAAACTAAAAAATGTACCATCAAATGTATTTTTGTCGGTCATTATTCAAAAAACGGTTTTAAATGTTTTTATCTTGTCACTCAAAAACTTTATTCCACATATGTTCATTTCTTTGAAGATGAGCCCTACTTTTTTCAGTCAAGATTTCAGTGAGGGGAAGACGATTGCTCACTATCATGACCAGTCTAACCAAGCCATTACTTGTAGTTGATGGTTTTGAAGTCCAACCTATTATTACTACGCATACCGTTCTCCAACTCACATCATGCAAACGCCTACTTCTTCATCTCTACCATGACTTGTGTCATCTCTTAACCAACGCCCACGGGGCAGAGGTAGGTTTGGGAAATTGCCATACAAACCAGGAGAAAATGCTTATTTTTATATTGATAATACTATATAATTTTTCTTATTTACATATTGGTGCCTCTTAAAATTTTTAAATTTTAGAACTAGTGCCCCTTAGCATGACTTTTCTAGTTCCGCCCTTTTCAAGGCCACGCCCATTCTGTACCAGATGTTAGGAGATCCACCCATATGGTCACCCTTTAGGTTTAGTGGTTATCGCGCTCATTGCTCTCACTCTAACCCATCTAATACAAATAATCCTATTGCAAATTAAATTGATTTTAGAGAACTTTCATCCACATAGAATATGTGTTTTAGTCTAATCTCATTGTGAGCAATCAAGTTTTCAAGAAGCAAATAATCATAACAAGTAGAGAATTGCAATGAGTGAGTTATTTGCTCGAGAAAAATAAAACATAGACAACAGTGTCTTTCTTTATAGGAAAAAAAAATAGTTGGATGTAGATGGGTATATAAAATAAAGTATAATAATGGTAGCACCAGTTGACAGGTACAAAGCAGACTCGTTTCAAAAGTATATATACAACAAGTAGGTATTGTTTTCACTAAAAGTTTGCTCCTATTGAAAAGATGAATTCCCTATGAATTTTGTTATCTATGGCTGCCAATGAAAATTAAAATGCTTTTGAATTAGATGCTATTATTGCCATTTTACATGGCAATTTAAAGGAAGAATTCTACATGGACCCTCTTCCTAGCATTAATCATGAAACAGATTTACGTGTAAGTTTTTTAAAAAAATCTTTTTATGGCCTTAAACAATCTCCCAAGGCTTGCTTTTTAAAGTTAAGTGGTGTTCAAACAACGCAATGTTGATATACAATGTTCACCTCCCACACACTCAAATGTACAATTATTCTTCTTTTGCATGTGGATGAGATTATTATGACATGAAACAATATGGAGCAAATGAAAGAAGTCATTATTTTTCATGGTAGATTTGAAATTAAACACCCAAGCTAAGATATTTCTTTTGAATTGAAGTTGCACACTTAGACAAAGGTATTTTTTTATGCCAATGGAAGTATATGTTGGATCTTGTCAAGAATGCTGATTCATGGCGGGCAAAACCAGTAGGTACACCTCTTGAAACAAATTTTAAACTTAGAATAGATGATGAAGAACCTATTCAAAATGTTGAAAGCTTTCAAAGACTTGTTGTAAAGTTAATTTACTTAACTGTTCAGTTCATGCAACATCCTAGTCTACTCATTTAGAAGCTGTCCATCAGATTTTGAGATATTTAAAGGCAAGTTCAGGGAGAGGAATTTTGAAACAAAATAATAATTTTGATGTTAAAAGATATACAAACGCAGACTGGGTATGGGATCCCAACAATAGGAAGTCGACCATTGGTTTTTGCCTGTTTGTTGGAAAAAATTAGTTACATGGAAATGCAAAAAATAATATGTGGTGGCCACATCCTGTGATGGAACAGAGTATGTGCAAGTGAACTTTTTTGGATTAAGGCACTTCTTCAAAAATTAGGAGCCATTGTCATAAAGTTTATGACCCTCATATGTAATAATATGACTGCCATCTACATTGGAGCAAACCCAATTTTTCACAAGCTTACAAAACACATCCAAGTTGAATATCACTTTGTTTGTGAAAAAAATCCATAATAAAGTCATTTGCACACCTCATGTTCGAACTCAAGAAGAACTGGCTGATATTTTTCAGAAGGTGTGGGAAAAAACATGCATCAATGGATTATGAACAGGTTGGATCAGCTCACCAATTTGAGGGGAAATTACCCAGCAACGGTTATTGCTCTTTGCACATTAAGGAAAGTGAAAGTATGCTTTCCTACTTTCTAGGAGAGAAATTGGTGTGTGCAACACACAAGAAGCTGTGCTCCATAAACAATACCATATTCGACTCGGACACCTTTGGTCTTCAGTTTAACTTATTTCCTTCTACAAGGAGAAGTGAATTTTTTTTTTCTTCCCAACAACTGAAACAACTTTATCTTCAACATTGTTGGGCTCTGTTTTAGTTTAGGCTATGTTAGTACTATTTTACGTTATGTTTGGGTGTATTAGGAACCGGTTATGTCCAGTCAGTTTGGATCGGGACCTCAATAGGGACCTACTTTGCTTTATGTTGTAATCCCTTTTTGGTCATGATTAGCCCTAATGCAAGTTAGTATGATGTTTTGTTCTCTCTCTTATTTCTTTCCCTCCCGTTCACTTCCTCTTTCCCTCCGCACCAATCGGGTCAACTGGCATCAAAGCCATGACAGATCCCACTGGTGCCCTTGAAGACAACGTGGTGCTTGCCACCCTTGAAGCACATCGTGCATGAACGGAGGAGACTATCATCGAAGTCAACCATCGCTTGCAGACGATGCAGCGCTCACAGGCCGATACCGAAGCCTGACTGCACAGTGCCATCCAAGCTGTTGTCACCACTGGCCTCCGTGACGCCCTCCATTCTAACCGCATTCCGCTCTCGGCGCACCTACGACATCGCCTCCGCAGCCTCCTCACACGGTCGCCGGTGATTCCCTCCTCGGAATGCTAGCGCCGGCCATGACACACCGTCGGGCATGGGTTTCCACGGCCACCCACGCAGCAACAATGTGGTGGAAGCTGTTCTGCCTCCACAACAGCCAAACACCAATGGTGGCTTTGACGTTTCCTTCGGCACCTTCTGCGCTAGCGGTGCGAGCGTCGGAACAACCATGGAGCATTTTCCCAGGCAACATGCAAGCAACATGAACTTAGTGCAAAGTGGTGGCATCCCAGCGTCGGCGCTGCCCAACCTTCAGTATGAGGGAGGAGGCTTAAACAGATGGAAGCTGGTCAAGATGGATTTCCTCCACTTCAATGGGGATGATTTGCCTAGTTGAGTGCCAAGGAATTTTGGAGACGATGAAAGTAAGTCACATTGCTATCAACTTTTGAAGGACCTGCCATCTGGTGGTTTGGATGGTTGGTATCATAACAAGGACAACCCGACTGGCAGGGACTGGTGGCCTCCATGACGACCTCCTTTGGACCGTCGATATATGTGGACTACAATGCAGAACTCTCTAACATACGCCCGAAAGGAAATGTGGTGGAATACCAAGAGCAGTTTGAGGAAATTAGCAACATAGTTCGAGTGTGGCCAGTCGAGGCTCTCGTCAGGGCATTTGTCAGTGGCCTTATAGAGGAATTGCAGATTGAAGTACAAGTGTTGCGACCCTCCACTCTACATGCTTGTTTTGTCGCAGCATATATGGCCGAAGAAAAGTACTATCATTTTCTAAGCATCAACCGGACGTCCAATGTGTTGCGCATCCTACACCCACCCACCACTTCTCCGGTCGAGCAGGATAAGTTGAGGAGCAAACCACTTCCCGGCAAAGGTCCTACCTGACCATTTGTGCAATGCGTCACGCCTTCTCGAGAAATGGTGTCAGGGAATCTACTTTCATTGCGACCAGCTATGGACAGCTCATGTAAGCGCCTCCACATGTACTTGGTGGAGGAAGATGAAGATATGTCGCCCTTCAAAGAGGAGCCAACAGAAGCACCCGGCGACCCATCGGTCATGAACATGACCGTGGGGTTTCCATTAAAAATCTCCCTTCATGCACTAGCAGGAAATGAGGTGCTCCAATTGATGCGAGTCGAAGGACAACTAAGAAGCAGATTGATAAATGTGTTGCAGGCTCTACTCACAACTTTATCTATGAGAAGTATGTGAAGGCACTGGATTGTAAGATCGATACAAAACCCATGTTTGACATGGTGGTAGGGGATGGCAGTACCATGAAATGTAAAAGTCGTTGCAATGAAGAAAGGTTGGAAATTCAAGGCCATTGTTTTCGTTAGCCATGGCAGGCGCCTACCTCATTTTGGGCTTGCATTGGTTACGAGGCTTGGCGAGATGGTGTGAGGCTTTGTTGGCATGCAGATGCACTTTACCAACATGACAACTGTCGACTCATGTTATCGGCCAACATGCAACCAGTGGCTACCGAAACGGCTAGCTCCAATATGTTGAGGGGGAGCGACCGCAAGCCTTGTCGTACTCATGAGTCAGGTGGGACCGAACAAAAAATCAGGAAGCACACCAGCAATAGATGGGGTATGTTTATCCTCCCTCCCCAGTGAGTTCTTTGATGTCTTTGCAATAACTTGAAGGGTTGCCACCACTGCGTTTATGCAACCATAGGATCGACCTTATGCTTGGGGCGACCACCATCAAGTAATGCCCCTATTGGTACAACCCGTTCCAATGGGAGGTACTCATGCAACTAGCACAAAAGATGCTAGCCCAAATCGTCATTTAGTCGAGCCATAGCCCATTCGCTTCACCAGCATTACTTGTGGGCAAGAAGGATGGAAGTTGGCGATTCTGCGTAGATTATCAGGCTCTCAACGCCATCACTATCAAGGATAGATACCCCATTCCTGTCGTACATGATTTTTTGGACGAGTTACGTCATTCCAAGCTTGACTTGCGAGCCAGCTACCATCAGATCAGACTAGAGGAAGACGTGCCAAAGACTGCCTTCCTCACACCCAATGTTCATTACAGTTTCTTATAATGCTTTTTGGCCTCACCAATGCACCGACAACATTTTAATCTTTCATGAATGACATGTTTAGGTCTTAACTACACAAGTTCGTTCTTGTCTTTTTTTATGACATTTTGGTGTTTAGCACATACGAGGAGACACATTTTAAGCATTTGCACGTTGTTTTATCTCACTTAAGGCAGCACGTCTTGCATGCCAAATTATCCAAGTGCACATTCGACATGTCTCACGATAAGTTTATCTCGGCCATGTAATCAGTCGAGGTAGTGTCCTGATGGAGGCAGATAAGGTGGTAACGGTAAAAGAATGCCTGTCACCACGTACGGTCAAACAGCTTTGTGGTTTCCTTGGTATGGCAGGATACTACGGACGGTTTATATGTAACTTTGGAATCATAGCAGCCTTGCTGACAGAGTTGACAAAGAAGAACGAGTTCCATTGGGGTCCCCAAGCAGAAAAGGCATTTGAAGTAGAGCCTGATGCTTTCGACATTGGCATTGGGGTTGTTTTAAGCTAAAACCAGCACCCACTGGCATTCTTCAGTCGTGCCATGGGCTTAACTTTCCATAGTACATCAGTTTATGTCCGTGAGTTGATTGCTATAGTCTTGGCTATGCTGCATTGGCGACACTATCTCTTGGGGCGACACACCATAGTCTGCTATACGGCCTACAGCAAGCGACTTTCTTCCTCAAGGTATAGAAGTGGGTATTAAAACTGATTAGCTTCGATTTTGAAATCAAGCATTGAAAAGGTAGAGGCAACCTCGCCGCATATATACCCACCGACACGGACTTGCCAGGTATATTGATAGCGGATTTCCATGACTCCAAAGACACAGGTCACAAAGGGGTGGAAGAGACATATCGCTGCCTACAGACTGCATTCTTTTGGCCAGATATGAAACAACAAATTCAGGAATATATTAATGGGTGTAATATTTGCCAATGTAACAAATATGAAACACATAGACCAACTAGATTATTGCAGCCAAATTTCCAAGCAGATTTGTGAAGATATTTCCATGGACTTCATTGAAGGCCTACCCCAATCTCACAGTGAATCAATGGTGTTAATGGTGGTTGACTAGTCGTCCAAATATGCACAGTTCAGTGCTCTGAGTCTCCCTTTCTCAACTAAGACTGCCGTGCACACCTGCCAAGAACACATGCGGAAGCTACATGGCATGCCTTGGGTCTATTATCAGTGACCGAGATTTAGTGTTCCTTAGTGCGTTTTGGAGAGAGTGCTTCTACTTATAGGGCACAAAACTAAAAATGAGTATGGCGTATTGCCCGCAGATGAATGGACAAACGGAGGTAGTGAATCGCTGCGTAGAAACTTACCTCTGATGCTTCGCAAGGCAACGTCCAAAGGTGTGGGCAGCTTAAGCGGAACTTGCATACAACACCGGCTGGTGCACTTCCACAAATACAACTTCCTTTGAGGCTGTCTACGACTACCATCACCTATGGTTCACCGTTACTTGCTGGCACTGCACGAGACGACACGATAGACACCCAGCTACATTATCGAGATGTCATCTTGAAGGACCTAAAGGAACATTTAGCTGCAGCCCAAAATCGCATGGTCATATAATACAATCGCCGTCAAAGGGGAGTGATGTTTCAAGAGGGCGACTGGGTAGGCCCCCGCAACATACCACGCGCTTGAGAGGCGCCGGACAGCAAAAGCTGATCTCTCATTACGTTGGGCCCTACAAAATCGACCAAAGGGTAGATAAACTTGCTTACGAGCTCTTACTTCCCGAAGGAAGCTCTTTACATATGATATTCCACATATCCAAACTGAAGCTTTGCACCAACGGTCCCACCGGCGAAGATATCGAATCTGCTCTCATTTTAGAAGCAACTGACCTTTCACCTTTTCTACACATCGACATGAGGAAGGTAAAGGTGAACGGCAAGTGGCGTCACCAATGGCTTATTGAATGAATATCAAATGAAGATTCACCAGCAACGTGGGAAGATAGCGAGGACATCACATTATGTTGCAATCCCTTTTTGGGCGTGATTAGCCCTAATGCAAGTTAGTATGAAATTTTGTTCTCTCTCTCTCTCTTGATTTCTCTCCCTCTCATTCCTTTCCTCCCTCTGCACCAATCGGTCGATAGGCTATCAATCATCACTGGTCCTCTATCCAAACAGCGGAAAGATGTGTTATATGCACTATTGTTAAAATCAGTCAGAATCCGCATGAATCGGCCAATTAGATTCGAATCACATCCTTTTCAATTCAATTCAAAAGACAATTTGAGGCCCAAATGAAAGCGGCAGATTATTGTGGGAATCACTGCTGGCGGGAGTCCACAGCCATCGCCTGTGAGTGACAGCTGCCTAATTTGAACCTAAGTTAATCTCAAGACACCAATATCTATCGCCTCTTCTCCTTGTATCCATTAATATAGTTTGTTTAAGGGTTGCTCATGCTTTTCTCCTACTGCAAGGTAGTTCACCATTTACAGTGATCTCGTTCCTCTCTACATCCTCTTTCCTCACTACAACGCAGCAAAATGACCTCCCCTTTGCCGTCCCCGTAGATTCACAAAGGCGAGTCTTTGCAAGCCGCCACTCTTCTTAAATGATTCCCACACTAGAACGGTGGTGTAGGCACATGCAGCACTCACGTCCTAGCCGAAAGTCGAAAACCTGAAAGCCTAGAACAATGGTATTGGTTCTGTTAAAATGTAGCTCCAATATCCAGATTTTACACCGATGATTTGAAACACAAAGTGTGACAACTTTGGACTTTGTATAACATTCCTATGCACTCTTTTAGTTTATTATCCAAATATTTGAAACAGATGATCCACACAGAAATTCAAGTTTATTCAAGTAATTTTCTACTTTTCCAGTCCATGAGTTTATGGATAGGAAAATATACTATAAGAAACAAAATCATGACAGCTAGGAAAATAAATCCTGAAAATTAGACAACATGGTCAAACAATGTATGTCAAAAAAATAGAATTATCGTATTTAGGAAAAATATATGCGTGCCCCTGAAATGGCAGATCAAATCTGAACATATACACACAATCCGATTTTAACTTTCGACGATCCACACAATCTGAGCATATAAGGGTGTCTCAATTACAACTCACAAGAAAAAAAAAAAAATCTCAACATATATACACACTCACTTTTTAACATTCAAGGTCTGCTTATAAAAGAACGTGCCTTGTGAGTAAAAAACGGACACAGAACGCCTTCTATAAAGCCACCTTTTGCTCCCTGTAAATGCAGTCATCACCATCAGTAGCAGATACGTATTAGTAAAACAGCATCCGTTACGAAATTTACCGCCAAAGAGACATGCTTATGAGAGAACAGGGAAGCTTGACATTTATGCTCCAATATGGTCTCTATAAAGTCTAAACCACCTACTTATGTATGAATAAATGGGCATCTATTAAGACATCAATAACTGACAGCAAGACACCTAAATATCCAAATAAGGAGGGAAAACTAGGAAATCTGCATTTTGTCTGTCACACTACAAACATCTCGAGAAATGACATACTCAACTCTTAGTTGTCAAGGCATCTAGGCGCTGCCTATGCACCAGCCAATGCCTGGCGCCTAGGCACGTCTGGCCTAAAAAGGCGTCCAATATATAGCAGACTTTTATTCTGTTACTAACACTTCAGTTCTTTGAGAGCTCTTCTGTAATCAAGTCATATCTATCTAGTTTCCATAATCAAGAATTGCACTTAGTCTGTAAATGAAGATGAAGAAATTTACCAATATTTAACAAACTTTTACTCTGTCAGTTGTGTACTGAATATTTGCTAACCATGAAGTGATAAGTATATGCATCAAAGAGGATTTTTACAACATAGTAATTTAAGAAATGTTTTATGCTTCATGTGTAGACTATCATCTACACAGTTCATATTGTTTCTTTGCAGCTATAACATCAGACTATGTTGAAGTGAGGTCTGCAACGTATTTCTCTGGTTACTAGGCATGCACTAAACAAGAGAAATTGGTGGTCTTTTTACCATTAACCTAGGTTTTAACATGGGTAAGAAAGCTGACATAGGTTCCACAAAATATGTTTTAGAGCACATAAGATGTATATAGAAATTCATGGTTTTATAGAATATGTACTTAAAGTATTACTGAAACTTCCACTTGATGAGTTGATATAGAATATGTAATTAACGTACAACAAACTGTACTTAAATTAAAGGACAGAAATTATAATATATAACTGCATATAACATAAGTATATACGGTATAACAGTGTATAATAAAATTACAGGGCTTAATTTGAGGGAAGGTGATTTTTCACCTTCACATGGACTAGGTGTGCTAGCGCCTAGTACAGCCTAGCTGCACCTAGGTGCGAGTCTAACACCCGTCGCTTAAGTGATGGACTTAGGCAATGGGTGTGGACTCATGCCTAGGCATGACTCAACTCAAGCAAAGTGGGGAAACCCATGTCTGCAAAACACATCAAGAAATAGACGAACAATCAGAGAGGGGAAACAGTGAACTAGAGAGGGCATTTACCTGTTTTACAGCAATGTAATTCCATAGTGCCAATGATTCCACAGTGCCGAAGATACCTACAAAGAGGAAGGCCAAGCCAATCAACAACCTCCTCATCGTTGGTATTGAGATAGCAGGCCATTTGGGCGTTTTAGAAAGAAAGAAAGAAAGAAAGAAAGAGAGATGGAGAGAGAGACAGAGAGAGAGAGAGAGACATTAGCACAAAAAACGTTGTTTGAGTGACACAGGTAGAAAATGCCCTGCTGAAACCTGAGATGGGCTTCGGTTGTTTGAGCTTTGTGTCTTTAGTTTTGGTGAGAAAAACAAGATGAAGGTGCATGAGACAGACGGATTTTACGCGTGGAATAAAACACCTAGCATTAAAGTCACACATATATAGGTGGCACTTGCTGGCATAATAATACCAGATCCACCTGAAACACTTAGTAGTTTTATTCCACATTTGTTTGGGCATTGTATTTTTTGTGGATGTGGTATTTGTGTTCCGCTGCAACAGTGGAATACCAGCAATTCAAACACCCCCTTAAGGACTTTAATGTTGAAAAGGTCAAGAATTTGATAAAGATGTGTTCTCATTTGGTAATGGACTTGATATAAAGTATAAAAGATTTTACATTATTATTATTTTTCTTCTTGCTTCTATTTATTTAATATTTTTAAAGTTTATTTATTTTTAAATTAAAAATTATTTTTACTAATCCTATTTACAAATGATTTCAATTCCTATTGGATTCACTGACTCCCTAAATCATCTGGCTTTTCAATTCGATTCAAGAACCTATTTTTTATAACATCAAATAATCCATGTACAAATCCAGCTTCGTGAGAAAGCCATGCACAATCCCCAATTAAAGCACAAAATCTAGGAGAAGACGTAAAACACAATGGCACATTTAAACCTGCATTGATCCACATATAATGTTGGATTTGGATCTGCGCATGATGGGCTGGACCCAAAACTATCCATCGTGAGAGAGAATGGCAGTTATATATTATTTTTGAGAAAAAAATAATATTGAGATTATCGATGGTAAATGAAGAAAGCATTAGTCAACACAGGGTTTTCATTAGAAAGATCCAGCTAGATGGAACAAAATAGTTGTACTGGTGCATTTGGTTGTGGAATTTGCCAATCATTATTACTAATTGTACAAACTTCCATATGGCATGTGCAAACTTGCAGTGAATAAAAATATGCAAGAGACTCATTTGCTTCTTTATAGTGGGTCAGCGATTGGCCATTGCAATGCCAAATCGTTTTAGCCTTGTCCATGGTGAGACATCTATTTTTCATAGCACAGAATAGAGTCCAGTTGACCCTCGGAATAGCATATGACTGCCAAATAGAAAACTGTGGAGTTTCCTCTCCCCTCCACATGATTCGATGATAAATCTCTATCCTTTTCATCTTTGCTATATCATCATTGCCCCATACTCAAAATATCATAACTAGAATTCAGCTGAACAGTACCAATTACAAGCTTTAGCTACAGGGATTGGAGACTACACATGAGCTCATTATAATGCAGGAATTTCAGATTGCTAACAGCATGCCTCAAGGGGCGTAGCATAGCTGGTTGGACAGGCAAGCATGTAAAAAGCACGTCGCCTGTTCGACTGTTAAAGGAAGGATCACAATACTAAATATGAAAAGTGTACCGTGCCCCATCCAAGTCCCAATGCAACCTCGGACCCTGGAGGCAGGGGGAATGGAGGGGCCTTCAGGTTTTCCTTGGGCAGTAGGTTGTTAACCTCCTGCTCACCCAAAGATTGAAAACGGTGTAAGAGATTGCTTTACTGCAAAAATCAAAATCATCAGTAGAAATAAGATGGTACAAGATACCCAACATTCAATCCAAAACATGGCTCTAGTACTATTACACAACTCCCATCGAACTGCAAGCCCAATCTCTTCTCATCACAAACATAAGCCTTCCACCTCCAAGAGAATTTGAACATCAAGGGAACACAAACTTCCATTCCACAAATATTTAGCTCTCACAAATCCAGCCTAGATCAAGTCTGAGGGTAAGAATCTAATAGCTAAGAGGATCACTTGGGCTTTGTTAAATCAATCCAGATCAATTAGACTCAAACCACCTTCTCTTGTCAGCCTGCAGGTCAGTTTCCAGTTAACAATGATGTCTCCTCAACTGGTCTCTTTCTCCCCATATAAACAAACAACAGTTTTTATTCAACTTCTTTATCATCTCCCCTGGAAGACGGAACACCATCATCCAATATCCTATTAATTGGTGTATAACATGCTTAACCAAGCACAATTTTGCTGCATAGGAAAGTAAATGGCATCTCCATTGAGCTACCCTTTTTGAAACTTTGGCCACTAGATCCTCACAGTAAGGCACTTCCATTTTCCCAACAAATAAAGGTAGTCTCAAATATTTAATTAGGAGACTAAGCTTACACCAATCCAAATATTCAATAAGATCTTCAGTCTTAAATAAGATGACTAGGAACAAAAGCATCTTAACTTACATCAACAATCTTCATGATTTTACTTCCATTCTGGCCACAGTAACTCTTGAAATTGTTTTATAAGAACAATTACATAAACCTATAGGCCTAAAATCCCTAATATCTTCATCATCATTTACTTTCAGAATTAAAACGAAATGTGATAGACTTACCTTCTTTACTTACCTTTCTTGAAAAAGTCCTGAACCACACGAACCACATCATTTTCCACAATGCTCCAATACCTTCCATGAACCCATTTGGTCCAGGAGCCTTGCCAACCTTCAAACTGAACATAGCTTCTTTGTCCTCCACTCTATTGACTGGCGTCAAAAGAAAATCATTATCAGCCGAAGACACCACCAGACCTGCTTTCAGGTTAAATGAATCTGAGCTCCTATTGTCATAGAAAAAAATCATAAAAATAATGCTTGCAAGCATTGAATGAGCTCAGACCCTTCTACTCTAACCCCATTGCAAGAAATCATAGACATCTTTTTCTTGCTTTGAGCAGTCTTGGAACAAGCTTGGAAGGAAGAAGTGTTTTTATCACCTAACATCAACCAATTTATCCTTGATTTCTGTTTCCAAAAAACTTCTTCCTCTTCTTTCCTTAAGCACCATTCATATTCAAAATCCAACGACTCACCTTTGTGAATGTGTTTCTGAATCAGCTGCAATTCCTGCTTAATTGCTCATTTCCTAAATCACCATAGCAATTAAAATTCCATCTTGAAAGACTCTCTCTAGTGTATTCAAGTTTCTTTAGCAACCTGATCATAGCACAACCTGACGACCATTAGTCCTTTCTGACCAGCGACTGTGTACAATCCTTTTGTAAGCATCCTGCAACATCCAACATGAATAAAAACGAAATAGTTTCTTACCAAACAATCTGTCATCACCCTTAGAAGTAACAAGAATAAGAAGGATATAGTCTGAAATAGTTTTGGCCAAGGTCTGTAGCTCAAATTTGAATGAATTTAGCAGTTTACAGGAATCACTTGTCAATGTCCAACCAATTCTGCAGCACACATTTTCTCTCTCACCTCTACCATTCAACCGTGTGGTAAGGCAATGAGGTCATTAAACTAAATCTGCAATTGGCCAGAAAACAATTGAAATCCCTCCAAGAAGACATGTCTAGGAGAGCATCCAGATTTATCTTGAGAACCGCTTAAACAATCTACCAATATGAAGATCGAACTAAGAGTCAGTAGGTTCTAATGGTCACCGTTATGAATATGAAGAAATAGGAAGGATGCAGGTAATATAAACAAAAGGAATGGATAAAATATTGGATGAAGGAAAAGATGAAGAAGCATTGAGACTATACAAAACAATTTATATACACTTATACTCATATAATGATTTATCGGAGATCTGGTTATGATTTGCATTGTACTCAGCAGTTGTAATGATGCTATGATTATTTGCCTTCATTAGGTCCTCACTTTGTAACGGATGATGCTCGTTGATCGGTCGGCTGAAGGGATGGGGATTGTTGGGAAAAAATGCAACAATGTCATATACATTTTCCGTATGTACTTTTGTTTGTACATACTTGTACAGACTTAGATAAAAATGTCATTTTATTCATTTTGGATTGACAGTAAACGAGACAAAATATCTGTGATTCCTGGATATGTGGAATTCAGCCATCTCCTTGCAGATCTTTTCCCTGTTTCATTTGTGCATAAAAATTTCACAATGGCCACACAATCAGTTCTAATAAAGAATTGATTTCTAAGAATGAATAATTCAAAGGATTTTAAAACATATGATATTGCTAATAATTTTATATCTATGGAGGAAATATTATCTTTTTCCATGAACTTTCCCGAAGCATATCGACATATTGCTTTTGTGGCTTTTAAATCATACTTTGAGGGTTTAGCTAATAAAACAACTCCTCAGCCAAGGTGTAAGTCATTTGTTTGGAGTATCAAATAATCTGAGCTAAGTGGTAATCATAATGGTTTGAGTTGGTTGACCAACTGTTTGATTTTCTTAAATTATTGTATGTTTTCTTGATTGAAGAAGATTACACTGTTTGGTCTAAGTTTTGCATATAATCATGCTACTAACTAATGTTGCTGAATAATATATGGATGTGCATAGTTTAAGATACCTAAAAATTGTTGGAGTATCTTTTTATCTTCAAGTCTATCAGATCTGAAGATTTTAGTTCTGTATGCATATACATAGAGGAGGATGGTTGTCCTGAGAATCTTCTTATTTGTTCTTGTAAATCTATCATTGGATCTTGTATTTAGATTTAAAAGATTCTATCTCATCTTTATAATTTGCTAATCTCCGAATTCTCCTTTCGAAACTAGATTCCTCTAGTTTCTCTTTAGTTTTTACTGTGTATTGGTTTAATAGTTCCAAGTGTAGTTCGAGAAGTTTTAAGCAGAGCCTACAAACTTATGCAAAAGAGAGAGGGTACCTTTCCATTTGTTTTCCATACTTGGAAACCTGAAGCAATTAAAGTAGGGCTTGTTTAAATTGCCTTCTTTAAAATTCCAATTATGGTCACAGTATTAAGTCATTTATGGAGTCACATAATTCTATAAACTCATCCAAAACATTGGTTTGTAAGTCTAATGTTTCGTTTTTGTGAATTTATTTATTAATGGATAATTTTCTTCTTCAGAACTATTATTATTTCTGAATTTTTTAATGTCATCAACAGGCACGATAGAGTAAATTGATTCAGAAACACGAACATATTCGTCTATGTTAATAAGTTCTTGGTTTGTGAAGGATTGCCTCCTTTGTGTATGCATTTAACAATTTGGGCAACAGCTTCCCAAATTATTATTTTTATTGCATAAATACAACTAAGCATATTTTTATAATTTCGTTGTTGGTCATATTTGTGAACATGTGTCTTTATTTAGATATGGAGCTTTAATTTTTTTATTTTCTGAAGAAATATTTTTTAGTTCTTCTCTTGGTTCTTCAGCTAATTGCTTTTGTTGTCTCCTATGTACAGGTTTTTTTGTTCCGTTTGAAGATCCAAATTTTTAAGGAGTATAAATTTTTTTATATAAAGAATGGCCACCATTGAGCTGTTTCTGTATTTTAATTTCTGTACATTTCTTTTCTAAACAGTTACAGACATAACCAATTCTGCAGGTGATATTTTGAGAGATTTGTAGGGATTGGTGACTTTGGACATATGTTGTCCATCCATTAACAATTTCTTCTCCTAATGCTGCAGGGAGCTTTCGGAAAAGTCTTTCCCATATCTCTGTCATATGAATTTCTAGAAATGGTAGTATACTAATAATATGTTTGTAGGAATTATTTAATTTAATTCCAATTTGTCAGACTCAGTTGTTCGAGTCTGCAAACAGCTTGCTTTTGAGCTTCTTCCATTCTTGTATTAGGACTGGTTTCTGTTAGAATCATTTGGACCCCAAAGACAAAGTTATAGAGATTTATTCCAATGGATATATCATTTTCCAGTTCTTCAGGTAAGTATTTTTTATACGCTTCTCATTGAGATCTAGCAGCTTCTCCTAAATAGGTTTCTAAATAGACTACCATTTTTTTGGCATCTTTATGACCTAAATTTGTTTTTAGGTAATCCTTTATCATGATTGCACCCCACTGCCCACTGGTCTATCACTTGAGGCCAGAGTTGTGGATCATGTGCTGCAATGTGTAATATTCTTCCGTGATCTACAAGTTTGTGATTATCTATTATTTCTAAAGGATATAGTTTTCCTTTAGGTTTATAATCTTTATGGATGTCATGTATTTCCGAATATTATCATCTGAAAGGGATAACCATAATGTTTATCTTTCATATATTCTTCAATAGCTGTTGGTTTGCTGCATGGGATTCCATATAATTTTTTAACAAGAATTCCTACTAAGGAATTAATTTCTGAAACTATATCTTCATTGACTGACTCGTCTTTTATAAGAGGTGTTACTCTAATATTATTTTCTGGATCTAAATAGATGTCCTGATTTATTTACGATTGGTTTGAATTTTTTAAATGGTCTTCTAATTCTATGAGTTGTACCATATTATCTAATTTGAGTCCTAATTCTTTAGGAAACAGAATTTTATTTCGATTTTTGGTTTGTTCATCTTTTCTTTTAATGAACAAATATTTAATGCTTAGTTTTGATCTGAGAGGTTCAGATGTTTTAAGGACTAACTTATCAATTTTCTTGATAAATTCTTCATACTCGGGTGTGATTTTTGGTTCACCGACATAGAAACAAAGTACGACAAATTACTAAAGGAACTCGGTGAACCAAAAGTATACATACTGAAACAGAAATGGCTAACATTGTCTTGGCTAATACATACTGTACAAGATTTTTTTGGGTAGACTTAAATCTAGATATTCAACCTTTTCATATTTTAGAAGGATACAGACTGTCTTGACTGCATATCTTCTAAGTCTTTAAGTGACTGATCATCATCTTAGGATGATGTCTTATATTGTTGTTCATAGTCATAGGTGATGAACCAAATGAACTCTTGTCTATGCATCTTCATAGTGCATGGCATCTTGGGGAATAGATGTTGGGGCATCCAACAAATTTTCTTACGTTCCATTCCAAACGTGCAAGTTCATCTGAACTATAGGCTTTGGGTTTTATAAATTTAATTCCTTGTGATGCATGGCCCCTAAATTTGCTTTAGCAGCTTTTGAAATCTTTTATCAAGTACCATGTGAAGCACTTGGCACCTGTATTCCTTCGATGGAGAGGTTTGATTTTCACCACTATCAATCCTATATGAATAGGATTATAACCTCTATATTTAAGTAACCTAACACTTTCAGAATTTAGAAGTGGAATTGCTTCTGCCTGGTTTTCTAGGACAGACATGGAAATCTCCCTATTATAAACATATCTACCCTATAACCGTTTCCACTCATTATGATGGTAAAGGGTTTCAAGGTTTAGGACCTGACAAAGTCCTCTTTCTTGCTGGTCCTCCGAGATATCAGCAAGCTATTCCAACTATAAGTTGTGGTTGTTGGAGGAAGAGGCTTTGTCTCGGCGTCTTCGTAAGGTTTCACCTAAGAAAGATAAGTGAGACTGGTTTCCCAAAGAAGGGGTTTCTCGTAAGGTATGGGATCTACCTAGAAAGAGTACCGTCCTTGTTTCGCTCATGGCGTATATACTACCTTCTCTTCATAAGGTTAGATTAAGGTTTTAAGTTCAATTAGGAGTTTGGTTTTGATACGGTAATACAACACCATATATATATATATATATATATATATATATAACCTATATATATATAACCTATGTCAATTGTTCTGAAAGCGTTTAAAAGTATGCTTATATATATATAACCTATGTCACATTGGTACGGGTACGGGTGGGGTACCGGTGCGGATACGGACCATTTTAAAAAAATTTGGGTGCGGGGGGTGTGGCCGTATATATATATATATATATATATATATATATGTCAAAAAATTTCAAAATGAATAACATATTCATAAATCATGATCCAAAACACAGTATGGAAGTAATTAACATACAAATATATCAGCTTTCTTGATTCTCCGTCGCATCATCAAGATTAGAAGGAGAATCATGTCACACTTTTAAGATATATTGACATCGCTATGGTTATGGCTCACACTATTATTGAAGAATCAAGTTATAGAGAAGGGATCAATTTTCGAAACATTGTATGGAAGATTTTAAATGAAAAGTTGTGAGGAACTATGTACAAGAAAGGTTTAGAGTGAAAAAGGAAACAGGAAAAGAGAGGTGGATTTTTAATTTTCAACTCAAAAACTGGACAACTTTGGACTCGGTCAAAGTTGACCGAGTCCGAAAATGGACAAAAATGTTCCCGAGTACGTTGACCGTACCCGATACTGCGTTGACCGCACCTTTGCCGCACCCAGGGCCGTACTCGTACCCGTACCGTGCGGGTACTCCTCCGTGTGACATAGTATATAACTGTGACACATTTAGTTTTTGGTTAAAGGCGGGGTTTCTTTAGGTAGTTTCCAGCAAACTTGTTTCTCTAGAAAATATATCAGGATTTCAAATAAATGGGAAGTATATAAAAGAAGCAGAAAATTTTATAAATTAAGAGTCTTCTACTAATTTCCCGACAAAAGCATAGCAAAAGCTTCAAAATAGTTTCTAAAATGCTACAAGAAACCAAAGATTAAAAAAAAACTTCAAAATACAATCAAAAGTTTTTGAGGGAAAATATTGTGACAATTTCATGGAAAACATTTTTGGTGATAATATGATAAGAAATTCTTTTGGAAATAAAATCTGGTTGAAAGTACTAAAAGTTCCTTTGGAACAGAGACTAGTTAATGGTTCCTTAGTGTGGTACACAACAATACACATACATAATCAAATTCAGAAGAAACAATGGTACCTTCATCAAAAAGAAACAATGTGTCGGTATTTTAACTAATGTTGACTACAAAAAGAGAGTTCTTCCTTTGCCTGCATGCAGCTGGGATCAAGAGTAAGTGCATCCGCAAAGAGCCTCTTTGCATGAAGCAACAACTTCATCCTTTCTTTGTTTCCAACATGCCGAAGAAGAGACCTTTGTTGCAAGACCATGCCCCACCTGAACAATGCTGTAAGAAAACAATTCAATTGAGAATCAAACATACAGCTGGAAACAAACGAAATCTATATATTACCATGAGAAGTCCACAGAAAATTGTTGATTTTTGAATGGAATTACAGGCCATATGCAAAAAACATAGAAAAAGTAACCTTTCTAGGCAAATCTTGTAATACAGATTCTCACACCATCAGGAAGATGCTTTCTTTTGTCATAGATCACTGCTGTTCTGAACATAGGATCAAGTAATGATTGGACCACTAGTTGAATTCAATCAATGCAACAGATTTTAACAGTCGTTATGAGCACAAATTCACCAAAGTAACTAATATTTGTAATGTTAATTCGACAAGCTCTAACAAATAAATCGCCCAAACACAACAAGTTCATCGGAGAAAGTAAAAGCGCAACACATATCAAGGTCACATCTTGCCAACTACAAAAAAATAGTTATTATTCATTCTTCCGCTCATCATATTGGGTCTCATTCCCCTGAGTTTCCCAAATTCAGGTAGGAACATGCATCTTGTAAGCTATAAACTTTGGTCCAAAAGAACAACTCCAGTAGCTGGAAAATCAATCGTGTTCTTCAATTTCTAGAACTTGGAGAGCTCCACTTTTCAAATAATTTGTAGAATTCACAAAATAAAATAAAATAAAGATGATTAGGCAATGCATCCAGGGCTGAAACAATAGTAAGGTCCTGCAATTAAACTGTGTCTCACCATATGCTGCATACCCATTGTTACTTGCTAGCATGGCATCAAATTTGTCAATTGCTGCCAAGTACACCTCGTCAGCATCAAAAGCTGCCTCCTGAATAATGTAAAATAATTTAATCATAGGTCATAAAGTGACAATGAACACAAGGTCCTTAAGCAAGCCCGCAAATGGATGTAGTAAGAATGCTACCACGTGCTAAACAGCACAAACATAAGAACTACAAACATAGTGATTGCATGCATGTATTGCAAAATTATATGAATACAAGTGCATTGATCATCTTGGTTTCTGTCCTAACAATTGCAACATTCACAAAGAAAAGGTCATTTATAATGAGCTCTCTTAAATTTGTTCCTCCAGCTGCTAGTCTTATTGTTTTTACTCATTCAACTTCTTAAAATTGAGCATTCTTCTTTTAAAGAGTAATTCCTTAACTACATCTACTCTAAGTTCAAATGTTAACTTTTTGCATCCACATGCCCTTATATCGCACATAACTCTCTCACAACAATTTTCAAATAGACCCTGGGTGCAGGTAGGCTGAGTGTGTGTGAGTAAAACATACAACCAAATAGGACGATTAAATATAAACATAACAAAATTTAAAGCAAGCTAAAGACTAGTAGGCACTCTAGGAAGCACAATCTTTTGAAAAGCTACACAGTACTACAGTGTAGATGAATTTACATATTTCAGATGAGTTATGGAAAATATACATACAGATTACCATAACAAAATGTTTCACTTCATGGGTTGATACAGATAAGGATGCTGGAGTATCAAAACTTGTGGAAGATCGGTATGCTCCTTATGCAAAACATAAAAGAAAGAATATCAAAAAGAAAAAGAAAAAAGTGGGGCGATGGGATTTGTATAAGAGGAAGATGATGCTAATTCAAAAGAAATTGATGCGAAAGGTCTGCACATTGACTTGGCTAATTCCAGTGTTTCTGATGGTTTATCATCTCCTTTATCTCACCATCTCCTTTAAGAGTACAATGTAGTGATGGATAAAGAAATTTTGGGTTGCATCAAAGTGAAAACTGAAGCAGATATATCTTAGTCTCTGAAAAATAATTGTTGAAACCAGTTCATGCTGAATTAGCAAGTGTAACAATCAACCAACACCATTCTGCCCTGGAAAGTAAGCATCTGGGAAAAAAAAACATGGAGCTTACTGGTCCAATATCTGCAATCAACTGACCACGAAAAAATAATGAAAGTCCCCAATTGTAAAGAGCTCGTGTATCATCACCGTCAATTGCTAAGGCCACTCTATATTTTCTTCCAGCCTCAACAAGTAGTCTTTCACATTCTTCACAGACATTTGAAAGATCCAAAATCATCTTTTCTCTGCATTTATTGTCAGTGGACAAGGAATCATTGCCTGACAGAACTGATCGAAGTTCACGACTAACTTTCAGCTTAAGCTTCCCATGTAATAACAATGTGTTTCCCCATAGGCCTACAGCCAACAAGCTTGTAGGGTTCATTTTTGTAGCTCTAGAGAGTAGATCCGCAGATCTAGTTAGCATTCTCGCAGCTTCCTCTTCATCATGGTGTCTCACCAAACATTCTTTTGCTTCACTTAGAAGAAGGACACCCTCATCGAGACATACCTTAAATTCCTTTTCATCTTCAATTGTGGACAATGAATGCAAGGTATTACTTGAAGTTCCACGATTATCCATAGTCAATTGATCTTTTGAAGAAAATTTGTTTTCTCCACAATTTAGCTCATAAGAAAAATCAGCTATTTCTGTTTCTGTTCCAAAGGTGAATTTCCTTGGTTTATTGTCATGTGTTGGTTGGGATGTTGCCTTAGCTTCATGATAAAAGCTGACAGGATCTTCATTGGAATTCTGTCCAAAATTAGGCCAATGAGGCCCTTGAAGTTGAATCTCAGAGGCCCTTGCCATGCTCTCCTGTTGGTTGACCAACTTCTTAGTGTTTAAACTATTATTGTTTAAACTTTTGGGGAGACCATCTAACACTTTCCCCTGTTTATCCTTACTGTCATATTCCTGCAGAGTACCAGTTTCAGGAAACAAGAACTCACAAGCACAACTTGCTTCTGGTTGCAAAGTTTGTGACCCTTGCAGAGAAGATGAGCTGTTGTTACCACACAAAGCTCTCCTTGTGTCCTGGGCCTCCTGATGTGCACTTTGAGACATCTCTATAGTATCTAGAGACTCCTGCGGTGCAGATATTAGCTGCTTCCAACCAATTATGCTACTACTGGAACCTTCAGAACACAATTCAAGCATTTGATGGTTGTGCTTCCCATCTGGCTCAGCTTTTGTCATGCCTCCATTCGTATATCCTTCAGGGTTCATTTTCCCTGTTGATCCTTGTATCGGTTTATCCAGCTCTGGTGTGACGGTATGGCCATCTGCTTTTTCTTTACAAGATTCATGTACCTCAAGGGAATCACGTGGTTTAGATCCATATGCAAGAATGGACTTGTTTTCCAAGGATTTCAAACCCAAGAAGTTATTCTGGAACGCTGCCTTCAGATGATGGATGATACCAACACCAATAGGCAGCTGCTTGCTCCTTTTTCTACTTGGTCTTTGAAAGGAATATGTCTCTTCTACATAGTCCTCATCCAAGTGTCCACCAACCAAACCTAGTACACAACCATCATGCACAGATTTTTCAATCACTAGTTGTACACCTCTGACAAATTCAATGTCAGTTACAAGGTCACTTATTCCCTTTCCTTTTCCTGCATTCTCCAATCTGGATAATTTAGTGCCTAATTCATGAAGTAGGCTAAAGGGAATTCTGTTCCTGTCAAAAGAAGATTCAGCACTACCTTGTGATCCAGAAACCTTCCCATTTCTGAACTCAACACCTTCCATTGAATCTCCACAAACATAACCAATACAAAAACCAGATACGAACAGGAAGATGCAAACGGGGATCACTGCTGGCAACGAAGATCTAAAGCGACAAACAGCTAAAGCGGACATAAACCCAAGAAAGAAAAGTCCAACATCCCTCCTTTCATTTTTATTGATAAAGAATAAATAGTCTTGAAGAATATTGAAACTGCCCATGTCATGAAGCACTCTGTGGGCATCCAAGTTCTCCCATCCATAACAATCATCGGAATCTGGTCCGGAACAAATAAGGTTCGTATTAGTGACGCGATGCATTTTTTTTTTTCATTTTTGCATATGATAACGAAACCTAAAAGCTGCAACTAACAATCAAGAACAACACTAGAGTTCAGAGTGAAGGCAAACCTGAAACTTACGGAGCTAAAAGTGCAGCAACTTTTCTACAAAACTGTGTGTATGCTAATGAAATCTATGATAAAGGGAGAAAGTAAAAATTATGTATCGCCCATGAAAGGTTTAGGAACAAAAATAAAACCATACATGACGGTAAAGGGCTACGTGAAATAAAAGAGTCCTACTAATTGCAAAATGCTCTCGTTTATCTTGTTTTTCAGGTTCAGGTTCAGGTGAAGAGTATTTGATTTAAGATGAGGAGGAAAACTCAGGAAAGAAAGGAGCGGGTGCAGTTTTCCCTGTCACACTTTACTAATGAGACCATTTTTTAAGAAACAAGAGGAAAAGCAACAGATACAACCCCAGGGGAGGGGAAGATTTTTGAGATGCTTACTGGCCCATCCACCAAAGTGGGTGAGGAAGCTTTTTTGGATGTCGAAACTTGCACTTGGCTGAGCAGAAGAAGCACATCGCTTGAGGACGATGATGGGTCTCCATGACTTGGAGCCATAACGGCTGGTATGGCCAGAGGGAAAAGATTGGGGCCAGAAAATGTAAGGTGGGGTTGCTGCTCGCCTAGAAGGAGGACGATGACGCGGCAGAGTAAATGCCGAATTCGCCGATGAGAGTGCCTCCGCCCTCCCCATGCGCAATCAGAGCGCCTCCGTCCTGTCCTGCGCGAGGAAACGCAGAGGACAGACGGTGAAGGGCTTTCCTCAACACCTTCTTTCTCTCCACAAGATTCTGCGAAGTGAAAAATGTGCTTTAGTTCGATAACGTGATTTACAATGTCATACTATCATTTGCAAATTCAGAGGTCTCTACGATATTATTCATGTTAATATTTCGGCACATTCGTTATAACCAGAATCTGGTGGCAACAAAGGATCGAGTAGCAATATGAAGTTGGATCTCAATTAGTGGATGCTTGTAATAATAAGAAGAACATTTGCATGAGTGACACACCGACAAGTATGCTTACACATGAGAATGCTTTGGTATACGATTTCGGACACACCTAAAGGTAGTGTTGTTCCCAGCGATGAATATGCAAAAAAGATGATACCGTTTCCCATTGTGAGAACGATGCACGTGCAGACACTAAAAATCTTGCTGACTTTGGTACGCCTGTTGTAGTAGTGCAGTTCAAGAACAACGCAAATGTGTGCAGTTTTCACAATGTGTATGCTTTATTAACGTGATCTGTGTTAGAAAAGGGACTTGGAATAAAAATGCACATGGCATCATCGAAAGAAAAACATATGTTAAAAGAAAACAATTGTTAGTCTAGCATTATGTAGGCCGGATTTGTTATGCGGTTGTCAAACAAAAATGATCATAACATTGCTTTTAAATGGGAGTCTTAGTAGATTACTTGCAAAATAAATCAAGAGATGACCTTAGTTTCTATAATGTGATCCAATTAGACAGATAAATATACCACAAATATGTTCTAGGTAGACTCTAGGTCAATAAAGGTCTATGAACTTCAATAATGTTATTAGCTTTTACACAATTGTGAAGAATAATATTCATCAATGGGCCCCTAGTTTGTAGGTGCAAACCATCACTCACAAAGTTACACTTTTCCCTATACGTTTTTGTGTAGCCAAACCATGAAGACCTTTGACCGATTATTTAAAGTACTTGCAGACGCAATGACTGATAAGCACCCTCAAGTTATGCTCAGAAATAGTAGTAATACAATAGTAACTAAAATGATTCACATATGACCAAATGCACATTATCGCCTCTTTTTATGCGTTCTTTTCCAAAATGCAGTATAGAATATAGGCACATAATAGAAAAACAAGCTTCACGGAAAATCTAAAAAGATGTAAACCTGATTGCAAAGATGACCACACTTTTTCAATCTACATGAGAACGAATTGTTTGGCTTAAACTAATGAGACCAAATTGTTTGTGCATATAATTTTGGCCAGAATGTATAGATATGAAGGTTATACAAAGATGGAAAAAAAGTGGGCTTCATCGGCATGTCAAAGACAATGCTTTGTATAAATATGCTAAACATGAAAAGAACTAAGTAGGCATGTTGCATGGAAAATTTTTCTTTATTTTTGTTTAACGATCTTTTGACTCTAGAACAATATGGATTATTTTCAAATAGTCTTAGAGAAAGAGAGTTCAAAGAAAATGTGAAAGGCTTAAACATGTATCTCATAATTTTGGGCTTAAAAGTAATGATGCAAGCCACAAATTGTGTGTACCTTAACAGCATTAAATGACTTAAAATGAATGTTGTTAGGCCATGAATTACAATTATACATGTAAAAAACATGTACACATAGGTACCATGTATTATGGGAGGTAGAAGTGCTCTTAAAAGGCAACACTATGAAAGAAAAATTGGCAAGTGTTGATCTTCACTATGGTACCAACTATAATTACATTATCGAATCGAAGCACTTGTAGTCTAGCTATAAACAAATGTTTACCCAAAACATGCTCGTTATGTCCATTCTCATCCAATTGAAGGACACTATAGAAGCTGAGTTCCATTCTCTAGAGATGGCATAGAAAAGCATATACTTTACCATTCTTTGTAGCACCTTCCCACCTTCATGGAAGGTGGTTTTTTTAGGTTAGACTGTGTAAATCAAACTTTCTTACATCTGTCATTCACTTTTTTAATGTACTCGTATGCTTGTTTTGGAGTAATACCAGCATCATATGCTAACTCTCCTATTGTTGCATGTGAATGTGTTATTTTTTTATATGACCTCAACATATAGACAACAAAAAATTTTGTAGTTTAGAAGTCTTCTAACAACCATTTTTGGAGGGATCCACATATTGTTGTTTCAATATAAATTTTGTTGGCTTTATTGTGCTTTGACAGTCTTTCTTGTGGACATATACATGTTTTCTGACAATAATTTTGTGTTGTTTTAATATAAATTTTGTTGGCTTTATTGTGCTTCGACAATCTTTCTTGTGGACATATACATGTTTTCTGACAATAATTTCTTTTTGTTTTTTTTCCGGCATTCCTTTCTAATGTTAAACCTATGGGTGAGTGCTTAATTCTTGTAGTATATGAAACCATCAATATTGCCATTAAACTTTATTATTCATCATGAACTATCCAACTCATCATAATTACCTTGTTAGTGCATGCATGCAACTACTAGAACACTTTCCACTAGTATGGGTGCAAAAAAAGGATCCTATCATTCATAGAACTCATTACTACCTTGTTTAGTGCATGTTCACATCTATTGGAAGATTATCCTTTCTTTCATGTAAATCATGATGATCTCTGCATGCATCAAATTTCCTTTTATGTTATTCATACATCCTTATATTCATTGGAACATTTTCCTATGCCCCACGCACAACAACATCATGCTTGCGTGCATAAAAAAACTCACTACCTACTGTGTTGTTTGTGTATGCATGCAAATACTGAAAGGCCTTGATCTTCTTTATGTCCATTAGACATATTGCTCCTCTAATGGAAACCATCTTCAACCACAATTTTATCAGATTGTATAATGAATGAGTTTTTTCTTAAAATACAAATAATATTCACCTTTATTACTTCAAATGCTTCTTTCTGACATTCATAAAAAAAGACCAACTGAACATGTAATTGACCCAAATTTGTCCACTTGAGATTTCTGGGGACACTGTTTCATTACCTCATTATATAACTCAATTGTAGTGGGAGTAGGTACTATTATGGAGGAGTGTTCACTATCATTCAAGAGTCAATAAGTTAATCCTCATTGATGTCTAATAGCTAGACTACCCACCTAAACTAGAAGCAATTATAAATGTTATAATAAAGCTTTGTAAGGAGTCTCGATAAATATATAAGGATAGAATAGGGTCCCAATAAGAAATTAGAATCCTATTGGATACAATTTATTTACATATATTTTGTTTGGGTTGCAATTCGAAGAAACATACTTGGAATGATTTGAATTAAAGCGGCTTAATTTGTGTATTAACAATTGAAATACGGCCGGAAAAACATCTCTACTTGATGGAGTTCTTTCTACAGGTAATTACCCTTACTATCACTCTGCAACAGGATACATAAGATTTTCAACTCACAAGAATTCTTGAAATTCCTTTGGATTCCTAATTGGTGTTGAACTCACCATAGTGCAAAGTCATATATATATATATATATATATATATATATATATATATATATATATTTATATATTTATATATATTTATATATTTATATATTTTGGTGAATAAGATCTAAAACGTCTATCGGCCCCATGGGGTATAGATTCATAACAAGCATAAGGAAATTATTGCATGACAGTACTTGGGCATGCATTTGGATACCTCCTATTTGCCAACAGAAATGTTGGAATACTTTCATGCTAGATATCTAATATAACTCTTTTAACATATTAATGGAAAATGGTAGAACAATCATATTACACTCTAACAAAAATGGAATTTAAGAAGGAATTATTTACCATTTCCATAATCAATGGATCGTACTCGGATCAGATAACCATCCAAAGTGTTTAAAAAAAAAAATCAGATACGGTAAAAATTTTAACATTCAAACAAAAGTTTGGATCAGATATGGATTTAATAAATGATATCCGATTGAATTCAGATCCAGATTCAGTTTTAAATAAATATCTGTTCGGTAACAAATTTATTAACATGATATTCAAATTCAAATTTAGATATCCAATTCTAGAAGCATGAGAGAATATCCAAATCTAAAGTTGCCCATCCAAATCCGAATTCACCCATCCTAATACAATGGAATCTGAATCCGAAACTATAAACCCGAATCCGCCGGAGCTGATTGTCATTTGAAATGTTGCACAACCTAACACACACTTGTTTTGGCAAAAGTTGTAGCCAAGCAAACCAACTTAAATTCTTAACAATAAACTAACACAAAATTTAAACAAACAGTTAAACATTTAAGGACATATTATCCTTTTATAAACCACCCTCTTTGACCCTCGTTTATTTTTTTTTATCACCCAACAGCTGGAAAATGATGGTTCATAGTCAAACGTGACCATATTCTCTTTCTCATGGACTCTAACCCATAATAAATTTGAATCTTATTCTAAGTATATCAAACCATAAAAATTAATACATTTCTTAAGTAAATTTTAACTTATTTAAAATGAAGAAATAAATATCATATAAATATAATAGCAAAAAAAGCTTAATGAAAAATACAAAGCTAGTATTTTCGAAACAAACTTAGTATAGCATAATTATATTAAAAAGTCGAACTTGGTTGTATAAGAATAATCATCCATGATTACTATTTGGGACTCTCAATTTCTTTAGTATGTAACTTTTTGTAATTTAGTCTCAAAATGCATACTTGAGATAAGTTTTGTGTTATCAAAACAAAATTTTAGATTAAACTAGACAAGCGTACTTTAATAATTAGTTAAATTATTTGATCAAATAGACTATTAAAGATAAATTAATGCAATCAATTAATCAAATTTGTTTTTAAGCAATTTTTTAAACTAACGTTGAATATATATATTTAATATGAAAAATTTTGAAAATATTTTTTTTTATTGAATTAACTAGATGATGGGACCAAAACAAACATGGATTTACATCACTACATGTGATAATCCAATATCTTTATTAGACTCTCTACCAAATGGTTGTAGATGCTTAAAAAGAAAAAATTCAGACCCAAATCTGATCTACTATTTCTTATTTGATAAAGACTGATATTCCTTTAATGAAATTGGATTGTGAGTCAATGGGATTCAGCCATTCAGATCTTATGTACCTAAACTTGTTCGTTCGATTTCACTTCATTGGTTGAATTCAGTTTGAGCTCTAATCCAATCATGAGTAGGAAAACCATGCTCAATTCTAAAACCAATCTTAATGCCCCACGCCAAATCTCAAGTATAAATCAAAGTCCAATTTCGATTGAAGCAGGTATGAGTGTAAACATTATAGATATAAACGAGAATATGATCCATAATGCTTTATCGGATCTAAGGTATGTACTCAAGGCTGAGAATTGTACATAAACCACATGCACAAACTGGGCCAAACCATCTAGAATCCAAAATTCAAAATTTCTAAATTCAAAATCGAAATATCTGGCCCAGACATTATACCAAACATATTTAGGTGATGAGAAAATTTCTATTTTAACTTGTGTGACTTGTGTTTGGCATTGGAGGGAATGTGGACTGCATGTCTTAGAGATTATCTTGTATTCTCTTGGCTGTTGGCGAACCAGAGAATATGTTGATCGGTCATATTCGGATTGGATAGATTACCAAACTATATCAAAGAAGTGAGCCATGAAAAACTAGAATATCTAATTAAGAAATTGGCCGTATTTGATTTATATTTCAAAAATGACATTCATTGGCATTGCAATTCTACTTGAGCGACACCAAATAGAGGCAATGAGAATTGCAACATTCATATATAAATAAGAAATGAGCGATTCAATGAAAAAAATGTTTATTTCTTAATTTTAAAAAAGGTCAATAGCTAATATCGAAACCTTGTCCATAAGATATAAAGTTGTGGGGTTGATATCAGAACCTTTCAATTTTTTCTTTTTTTGGTGTGGAGGGGGGGGGAGTGGTAGATATGAAATAATAAATTAAAATCTATTCAAACTCACAAATGCATATGGTTTTTCAACCCCCCCACCTGCTTTTTTTTCTTTTCACTTTTTCCAAAACTGTAAGTTAAGGTTTTTCTGTACCATCATAAGCTTTCCAAAATTATACTCATTGTTCACCCGTCTCTCTCTCCCTCTCTCTCTTGCCATCGTCCTTCTCTCTATACAAGCAATCCAGCACATGTGTTGTTCAGAGTTGCAGCCTTAAAGTGTACTTTTTGCCTTTTTTTGGTGTTCTACTCTTTCAAGTTTCAAAGAGTACTTCTAACGACAGTACAACATGTTGCCATTCTGCTATTTCGAAGAACATCTCCACCAAAACACCTTGCAGCCATTCATGCATGTAGAGAGATTGAAGAACCCTTTCAAACACTCATAGATACATAAAGAAAAGTTTTTCCTCTACCCATGTGTCGTTTTATTTATGTCAATACTGCATTTTTTTATCAATATTGAGAAATAGTGCTACGACCAAGGTTTTGATATTAACTATTGACCTTGGCCAAGGTTATGCGATTAATATGACTTTATAGTGCTATGGCCAAGGTTCCAATTGAAAATTTTATACCCATGTTATAGAATTAATATATAAATAATAAATGAGTGATTCATTGAAAAAAATATGTTTCTTTCTTAACCTTAAAACTTAATAATATGATTAAAATAGGCAATATTACTTTCAGTCTGAAAAAAAGGTCCAAAAATAGGCTGCTATGAGAAGAAATAGCTGCACAAGGGGGCCAATATTAGTTGAATGGGCAATCCTTTTGCTTTCTCGTGTGGTACATATGCAGAAAAGCTGGATTTTTTTTTCTAGTGACGCTTTTCAAAAAGTGCATTTAACCGTATCCAAAAGCAATTCTAGTTTAGAATGGCACTAATATGCTGTTAAAAACTCTGTGAATATGTATTTGCTAATTCTGTATTTCCTAGATAAGAACCGGAAAAGATAATTGACAAAATGGTATCAAAATCCAGTTGAGTTTGTTCGACTCACAACATCTTTTCTTGTATTTTCAAGTTCTTCTTGTATGATGGGATAAGCAGGTTATTTTCAACTTAAAAAAAAAATTGATTGACCAGCCTTGGCACAGAGTCATTGTGGAACAACTAACTAGGACATGGAAAACTTTATTTTTGAAGTGTTCCCACATGGATAAGTTCAGATATTTTTATTTAATGAAATGTTTACAGCTTCTATTGATTACTTTATTTCCTATAGATACCTTTATATTTTGACATATGTGTAGATTTTCCAAGTTCTTTCCTTTTTTCTTCTCTTTTTCCAAGTTCTGATACCTCACCTTGTCGTCATCCTTTTCTTTTTATTTTTGAAGTGTTCCAACATTGATAATTTCAGATATTTTTATGTAATGAAATGTTTACAGCTTCTATTGATGACTTCATTTCCTATAGATACCTTTATATTTTGACATTTGTGTAGATTTTCCAAGTTCTTTCCCTTTTTCTTCTCTTTATTTCAAATAAGTAGATTAAGACATTGTAATTGGTGCAAGCACAAATATGTTCCCCACAAATACACATGCAAATCCTCATCCAATGATCAGAACCTTCAAGCATTTACACAAGATTAGATAAGAGATTTGGGAGTAACACATAGCATGTATACCCAGCTGCTATGAAGTAATGAAGTTAGAAACAACAAGTACGAGTTTCCGAAGATGGCAAAATATGAAAATAAGCATTTAATTGCTGCTGAGAAGATGACTTTGACAGATGTTAAACTAAACAAACTACTAAAAAGGGAAAAAAGAAGTGAGCAGGTCGCTCAACCAAATGTAGTGATGACTATACATATGATGGTACTACGCTCTGTAATATCAAGTGTCATTGCCCTTTTCAAGCTTCCCTCTCTTTTTCCCCTGCACCACCATCATCCATGCCTTCTTCCTTCATTTGACACACTCTCTTTTTATTCTAATCCTCTATAACATGCTTAGATGCACTTATGTAGATAAAACTATATCACTACCTGCATGGATCATTATGTACCACTCAGAAATGCTTGGATGCACTGTCATATTCAACAATATCATTTATAAATTGTGGTCCATATTTGTTGCCTCCTTGTTCAACGGATTTACAATTATAATTTCTCCGATTTGCATGCCACAAACATCACTGCAGCGAGCGGCGAATTTTTGTTCAACTCCAGCTTCTTTCTGTTGCATCATGGTCTCACTTCTTAGTTGCTTCCAAAACTCAGGAGTAATATAGCATGTATAAACAGACCAAGGTCTACCGTGAGGTGTACAAAACCACACTTAGTCTGTTCGCAGTGCCAAGAAGGACTGCCCCACCATTCTCCCATCTTCTACTTCCATGTGTATACTGTTTCAACTTTTTCACAAGGGCCACCACTGACGTCTGGATCAGTATGCTGCCACCATGCTCTTTATGGAATCTAAGAATATGATCTAGAGCTACCATTTCCCCCTAGGATGCCACCTCTCTCAGCTAATAGCAGCGCGTCCTAACCTAGAGCCTGATCCTCACAAATGACACAAGATCTCACCCCCAAATGCTGACCTGTAGGACAACCTCACTAGACCATTTGACACCCATGAAAACTTCCTTGCAAACTCTCCATGTTTCATCTTTCATGCCCATCTCTTCTATGAGCCTATCCTCATGCATGACTTTGTTGCGCAGCCACCAAAGTCTCCAGCATATGACTACTTTCCAGTAGCGCTGCACAACGAGTCAAGCCAACTCGGTCTCGACTCAAGCTTGACTCATTTTTTATAAGAGTAGTGCTCAAGCTTAAACATAAACTTGAGTAGTTCGAATTGGTTGGACTTGACTCAACTAAACTACACTCGCTCCGTTTTTTGTTTTTTTGTTAAATTTTACAAACTTTTCATTATTTTTTTGTTTACTTATTGTTTCTTTCACGAGTTTTCAGTTTGCTCTCTCCTCACCTACGCTTCCTCCCACCCTCATCATTACAACCACCTCTCTCTCTTTTTCCTTCTCTTCACCCATGCTTCCTTTCACCCTAATTCTCAATTAATCAATATACCCTCATCATTACTCTTTTCATTAGGACCTCCCATTTTTCTCTCTCGTCACCCACCCTCATCATCTTTTCTCTCATCTCTCTTCACCCTTTCTCCTTCACCTTCGATGGAAGCTTCCGATGATGGCAGATGGCATTGGCCATGGCGACGCCGGTAATTTTACGACGGGTGGGGTGGGTGAGACCAAAGGTAAGCAGTCCTCAAGTTCTCTATCTTAATCTCAAGTTTATTGTTATCAATTTCCTGTTTTGCATTCTTGGGCTTTTCTTCATTTCTTTCTCGTTTCTCCTGACTTTTAAGTTTCTACTTTTCTATGTTTTCGATTCGGTTGTCTCTTGTTTCCTCGATGCATCTGCATGTGGTTTTGGTGTGTTTCTCGATCTCATTTATTGTTTTGTTCTTTTTCAGGATTGTTGTATGTGTCGGTTGGGATACATTACAGTCTTAAAGTTTTTGTTTCTGGTATGTCTTTTTTTTTTTTGGGTTTCTGGAATTTGGGTGTTTCTGCATTGAGTCCTGAACTTCGGAGATGAAAAACAGTATAGAATTTTTAGTTTACGCTTTTTGGAGAAAACATACACGATAAACGAGTTTAAACTAGTCTAGCTTGATCTGGAACCCAATCTCTTTGAGTCAAGTTCTAGTTGGAATTGTGAAGCTCGTGTTGAGCTCGAGCTGACTAAACATGAGTCAAACTGAGCTCAAGCCGGCCAAGCTTGAGCTTGACTAGGCTCGTGTGCAGCCCCACCTTCCAGCATCTCTTCCTCCACTTGCCCCTACAGCTGGGCACCGGATCGGGCCGGCTCTGGCTCGAGTTTGAATGGTCGGGCCTGGCTCGAGCCCAAGTTTCAGGTGTCGGTTTGGCGACAGCCCGGCTCATTTTCGGGCTGGGCTGGGCCGAGTCGGCCCAATGCCCAGGCTTACTTGCCCTCAATCCTCACTTGCGTTCATTTTTCAAATTAGTTGACACTCCCTGACATGGAAACATAGATACCCCCAACTTGGAGGCAATCCACTTCCAAATCGCCTTAAAAACGTTGCAGATTGACAACACATGGTCATTTAACTCTCCATCTTTACTGTAAAATAAACAAAAGTTAGCAATAAAAAAACCCTGTTTTGAACATGTCCAAGTGGGAAAACTTCCTTCACACATCAAAAAGGTGAACCAACAAGTGCAAGCAGGGCCCCACTGCACCAAATGTAGTTGATCAGCATTATTCGTTAGGTGATCCATTTATCTGTCCACTCTAGAATCAATCAGGGCTCCCTCACTCTACACGGAGCATTTATGACGAGGATACTCTTTTCTTTCTCAACAACCCCCGGTCTAGAGCTCCGACGTCCCAAATCGTTGATCTCGCCATTAAGCCTGGGCAGCATCGGGCCGTTTCTTTCTCAACAACCGCCCGTCTAGAGCTCTCCGACATCCCAAATCATTGGTTGATCTCGCCATTAAGCATCGGCATCGGCCAGCCCACCTGATAACGAGTCGGGCCCGGGCCGGCCCAACTCAAAAAACCCAAGCCCGGCCTGAGCCGACTCGATTACATTAAAAAATATATAAAATAATACTTAAAAATAATTAATAGTAATAAAATATTATATATATATATATGTGTGTGTGTGTGTGTAAATTAATAAAAAATAAAAAATCTTTATTGGCCCGAGCGGAGCTTATTGGGCTCACCGGGTCGGCCCGATAACAAGCCCAGCCAACCCGGGTCACGTTTTCTCGGGCCCGAGCCCTGAGTCAAGGCAGGTACCAGGTACCCGGCGGCAGCCCGGCCTGGTGCCCAGAGTTAACTCGCCATAAATCAAGCCAAAATCTACATTTCTTATCATCCTCAATCTTCCAGATCACTCTATCTTGAATCCACTTTCAACCTCATGCTAAGCTTTTCTAACTCCAAGGGCCTTTACCGTAGCTTTTAATAGACCATAAGCTTTGGAGCGACAGGTAGTTATCCCTATAGAAATCGGCCCAAATACCTTCCGACATAAGAAGCCTCCACATCTACTCGCAAGTAACGCTCTATTAGGAACCTTCGCCCTTCTCATCCCATTCCCACCCTCTTCATATGGCTTGCAACGGTTCGCCCAACTTATGTAGTGAAGATGATCCCATGGATCATCTTCATTTCACAAGAAGCGCTTACAGCTTCTTTCAATTATAGAAATGATCTTATTTGAAAGCCTGTAAAACCATCATCCAGTATAGAGGAAGCAAAGCGAGAACATATTGAGGGTGATTTGGCCCGCAAAAGATAGTATATTGGCCTTCCAAGCTGCAAGCCTCTTATCCATCTTAATCAGCAACTGTGTGCATATCTCTTCAATAACCCTGCCTCTGAACAAAGAAAGTCTAAGGTAACTAGTAGGAAAATCTCCAATAGGCCATTGCAGAATATCCTTCGGCTGATCTATATCACAGTCCACAGGGTTCCCGACAAACAGTTTTGACTTCTCTTATTAACTTTCATGACTGTCAAACTTTCGAAGTCCATGTCGAATCAAATAGAAGGACCGCCTAAAAACCTTCGATACCATAAACACATCATCTGCATACATGACACCTTCTTCTTGACACTGAATTCTAGGATTGAACATCTCCATGACCATGATAAATAGATAAAGGGACATGAAATCTCCTTGTCTCAAGCCCTGAATCGTTTTCCAAGCAATTCATTGACAAGCACTTCATAAGACACTGACATGGTGCACTGCAAATAGTTCCATCAGAACGATTAAGTGTACATTAAATTACACAATGATTTATACCCCACGGCTGTTTCCTGACGTACCTATTTAACAACAGGATGCTTTACAATATATGACCATTTAAGCCATTTCTCAACGTAACAAATTGACAACAATGTTTTACTATACATGCAAATGGCTATCATTTATCCAAAAACACAACAAATAACAATGTTTTGAAAGCCTTGCAACATAATAGACGACGTTCTGCAAGATGAGAGAAAAAGCCAGATGTTCTCTTTGAGGAAAGAAGCTACTCTTTTAAGACAATTCTCCAAACACGATCATCAATTATATTTCACTAGGAATTATTTTGTCATCGTAGCAATGGCCATCCATTTGGAAAAATAATATATAAATTTGTATTGGCTTTTGAATGGGCACTTCTGTTTTTTCTGAAACTTGCATAACCATACTTTTCATGGGGCATATATAACCCCCGGTAGGCCGCATGTAGGAAGAAACACATCCATGAACCCTCTGTTAGAAGGTCAAACATATAATCAGCTTCAAAGTTTCAACTTTATAGCAAACTATTTGACCTCTTGTTATTGTAATGAACTCTCGCTCTCGCTCTCTCTCTCTCTCTCTCTCTCTGTATCTCGAGGTGTCTGTGTGTGTCTGTGTGTAGACATGTTGGATGACGAAGAAAAATAATGTTCATCAACTTCAATGTAGGTAGATTTGCACCAATGAAGCTTATATACAGATAGTATAGAAGGTTCTGCGAGTGAAATTTTTAAACTGAAGAAGAAAAAAATAAATATACAGGTCACATTAAGGCTGTGGAATATGCTTCACTGCATACATGGCCACATCAAAGTGCAAAGACTACGAGGTGTGCTGCCATCATTGTCCACAATGGTAAGGTCACCACCATTCTTGACAAGATATTCACAGATTCCCTGCCTCTCACACAAAACTGCATAGTGTAAAGGTGTTTGGCCTTCATTATCCTGCACGGATCATTTCATCAGGGAAAGAAGTAAAAACAAGCAGGAAAAAAAAAGGATATAAATACGACAGTGTTTTGACAGAGAAAATGAATCCAGACTACACCTCATGACATGACTCAAGGTCTCCAAAATCAAAGTACCCTAACACCCTGTGGTACAACCTGGCTAAACCGGGTCGTATTCTTGGCTGCATGAGGGGCCCCAGCCCACTTGAATGATGCATACAAGTGCTAAGGGTTCTCAGATTAGAGGATAGCAATACAACTTTCACCAGCAAAGCTTGAATAAAATCTATTATTTCTATGGTATGCACATGGAATGCACATGAGAAAAGCTCAGGTAGAAGTGGCCCTCCTGGATGTGACATAAGCTTAGGCAGCAAAAATGGAATATTATATCTATGCACACACACACAAAGAATGAAACCAACATGAAATGCATAGTAAGCTTCTCGCTAGAACATTCTCATTGAACATTAAACTGCAAGAATGGTTTGAGAAACTTAGTGCGGTGTATGGTGAAAATGGTGTAGGAAACGGGAAAGAGGAGCCACTTTAGCATTACCTTCACATTTACATCTGAATCCTTACTCACAAGCAGTTGTACAGCATTTAAGTGGCCACGGTCTACTGCCCAGTGTAGAGCGGTCCTTCCATCACTATCTGCAAAATTAAGTGTCTTAACGTGACTCTAATGAAACAGGCCATTTTGTTTAAAGCACCTTAAAAATAAATTCAAACAGTGTTCACATACGAGAGTCATATTGTAGACATAACCATGCTAAGTACGACATGCTATGCCCCTTTAACTAGTCAGTAAAGCGTACAGAAACAAATTCCTATATGCAAATTACAATAGTTCCATACGACTCTTAGCACTAGCAATGGCCGAAACCAATAATCACCAGGCACAACATGAGTCATGGAAAGAGGCAGATCAAAATGCAGGCTAATTGAAATGACCCCCTCACTTGAAAATGAGAAATCATGCTTAAGAAAAAGAAAATTATCCATCAGATTCAATGAGAAATTGAGTGGATCAAACAACAAAAAGCGAAAGTAACAAAAACCATAAACAAAAAGCACAGCCACAAAGACAGGAATTGTGAACAAGGGTCCAAGACACAACAAGCATTTTCATTTATGGGATACGTCATATATTGCATTTCCTTATGTTTGTTAGACCACTTTTTGCTAGCTTTTCGCACTTCTTCCTCACAAAAAACACCCTTATCAACATCAAAAACTCCATGCTCAGAGACAGGCATGACTGATTGCTACAAAATCTTACATACTTGAACAAAAATGATGGAGTATGATGGTTCTGAGATCCAGAGTCAAAAAGGACATGCATGTTACTGGACAAATAGTTGGAAATATTTTGGGTATGAAAATGTGAACCTTTCCATTCAATGGCGGTAAACTGATTAAAGTTGAACATTGAGATTTTCACCAAAACTTCTCAACAGCAAGAAAGGTTCCCTTGAAGAAAAATTTTTGTGAAAAAGACTAACTACTTTTTCTTGATTTAACCTGGGACCATGAGTTACGCCCAGATTTATCATTTAGAAAATTCAATACAAGATGAAAGGGACTGACTACTTGAACCTAGAAAGAAGGTAACTTATAATTCACAAGATTCATACAATAAGGTTGAAGAAAGTTCCAAAGGAGTAAATGCTGACCACAACATAGGATCTATTACTTAACCTCCTTGGAATGTCTTCCAGGAGTAACCGAAAAGAAAAGAAGCAGAATTCATACAATAAGCACAGTAATGTGATGTGCCTAGCAATCAATAGCTGTAAATCTGTAATACTACCAAAAAATGACAAAGGAAGAAAACTAAGCAAGCATGCATACATACCCTTTATATTGACCGGAACACCATGTTCAAGTTGTTTCAACAAGCTGTCAACGTCTCCCTCCCTCGCAGAGATATGGATGGCATCCAGCTTTCTACAACAAAATAAAACATGTTTAGATTTATGAAAATGGACAAAATAAAACACGATTAGATTTATGATGATGAAGGAAAGCTCCTTTACATTTTATAACTCCCTTTGCCACAGAAAAATAACAAATACATTTTACCAACCAATTCATCAGTTTCTCAGACATTACTCCAGATTGACACAGTAAAAGTACCACGATTCATGCACAGCAAGCAACAGGAGCCGCCTACACCCACTCTAAGTTAAACTTCAAGCATGAACTACATGACAAGTCCTTTTTCAGATTTTGATGATACAGTACCATTTGGAAAATATAAGCTATGAGATGAAGAACTCCTCAAATCCTAGTAAAGAATCACATTACTATAGTAATCCACACAACTACAACAGACATTATCAATAAAGACATTTGAACTATTTAATCAAATGCTGACTGTTGATGGTCCCTTTTGAAGGCCTGTGAAACTATAAGAAGCACAGGTTAGATCATGAACTACCTGCACAGGCTGGTAATCTAGTCAAGGAAAGAAAAGCTAATTAGAGGATATGTCACATACATAAGTGCTGCAGGAGTGCAACAGGTGAAACTGGTAAATATTTGACGGTGATAGTACTGTCTAATCTAATTCAAATAGGGGTACAGGTATGTACTGTTGTTGTGTCCGCAACTAAACTCATGTGTCAAAAATTAGAGCTACTCGGTAGGTATTTGAACCGACTTACACTTGTCAGGAAGTATCTTAAATCCCTTACCTTCAAGTCATACTAGATAGGTATATAACACAAGACAACAAAAACTCCATTTGATAAAATCAACCCAAAAAAGCTCTTTGAAGTTTGAACTAAATATTGGACTTCTTCTTGTATACAACAAACTAAGCATTTTCTACAAAATTTTACAAAGTATGGTTACAGTTAGAAAGCATTGATCGGTATCTTGAGCGGACCAAGTAAAGGACCAAAATAATAAAATTTGGAATATACAAATAGATTAGGAATAAGATTCAGATCCAAAACGTGTTCAAGTTCAGGAAAGCCATCAATCCATAAACCAAATATTTGTCTTCCCACTGCAACATTAAGAAATGCAGGGACGAAGTGAAAGCAAATTAATATGGTAGTAAGTTCATTTGGGGGGCTAAACATTTGGACAAAATTTTACATAAGTTTAATTTCAGTTAAAAAGTGTAGGTGGGCATCTTCACAGGACCAAGGAACCAAAGAAGTGGAATATGAAATATACAACTGCATTAGGAATAAGAATGAGATCCAAAACCTATTCAATATCAGGAAAACCATCAATCCGGACATCTAAAGGGAGCATCTCCACTGCAATGCTGAAAATGCAGGGAAGAAGTGAAAGCCAAGTGATATGGTAGCAAATTGGTCTCGCTTGCTTTTTTTAATTGAATCTGGAGATTGGCCATGGGCTATACATGTATGTAACTGATCAATTGCCCCACCAAGTTCCTTTTTTCCCTCTTTCTTGTTTGTTAAGTGGTTTGGAATCACGTAAAACTGGCAGAAGAAAATTGTAATGGGACCTTAAATAACGTGATGCCCTATAATGCCTTGTAACGTTGTAATCGGTTGTCATTACCTTCCTGTAAGGTATAATTTTGCACGTGCACTTTGTTTTTTTTTAACCTTCCCCTGAATTCTCTCCCAAAATTCATGTTTTCTGTGCAAAAAGTTTATATTATAATGCTTTTCACCTTCCCTGCTTTAATACAACTAACCGATCCAACCCCACAACCATGAATTATTAGACCATATCCTGGCTGCTACCAGTATCTCTAATAATCTTTCATATTTTTTAGTGTATCTGTATAGTCAATGAACAACAAAATTAACAACTAAGAATGTTATCAATCAATCAACGATTCAACAGAAAAGAAAGCAAATTGCCGATTGTTGCACCAAACTGACCCCACATTGACATGAGTCCATGTGACTCAGGCCATGATGCACAGCAATGACTAAACGTAGTGAATATTGATAAAGAATCCAAGGTCATGGTCAGCAATAGAGCTGTTCTACACATCTCCATTACAGGATATATATATAGGCTTCAAGTCTACTGCATGCTGGATGTTGCCATATTACACAAATTAAGGTTCTCTTGCTGAAAGCACCATTAACACCATAGCATTGCTAATGCTCCTGTAGCGACTATTTTTTAGTGACAATTTTTTAACTTTTAGCAGTCCAGCGACATCCATCATCCGACAAATTTGAACTCCCCTACGTAATATATATATATAGGTTGTCTAATTTGTATGGGAATGCTCTATGTTCAATACAACTACTGAAAAAATATGTTTATATAAGTAACAAAACTTTCTTTTGCTTGTCAACTTGTATAACTGTATTCTATGAATAGTTTTGCAAATATCCATTGTTGTTCCAATGATGTGGTTTAGGACCTACATAATTGTGTTCTTCTGGTTATTATTCTGTTGAATCAGGGACAGGCAGGTGTGGAGTAGCTCATCTAACTATATGGCAGTCAAGTTTGAACTTCGGCAGAGACAGTATGTTAATGATGTTAACATGTCAGATCTGTTTCTTCAGCAACTTATCTTAAATCTCATTCCGATCAGTTGGGATCAATGTATTTAGCATTCAGATTAGAATTAGTGCAAGTTTTCTTCTGAATTTGGAAAATATCCAAGTTTGACGAATAACCCAAGTTTAAGAACGCCATTTCAAAAGCATGCCTAGGTCACCTCTCTCTCTCTCTCTCTCTCTCTCTCTCTCTCTCTCTCTCTCTCTGTTTCTATGCACACACACACACACACACACACGCACACACATATATACATACTGTACCATACACAATCACATAAGCCCTCATGTTTATTATAGTACACCAAGATGAAAAAAATTAAAAAATATATATTAAAATAAGCAGATAACAATTAAAATTTTGAAAAAAAAAATGATAGAAGAAGAGGAAGAAGGAGAAAAAGAAAGAGCGCAAGAAGAAAACAGCAATCAAATTTTAAAAAAAAAAAATAAAGAAAGAAGAACACAAACGTTTAAAAAAAAGAGAATGGAAGAACAATAAGAAGGAGGAGGAGGAGCACAAGAGGAAGAAAAGGGGGAAGATGAGCTGCCATTTTAAAACAAGAGAAGAAGAAAAAGAAAATAATAACAGGAGAGAAGAAGGAGAAAAAATAAACTGCCAAGATTTTTCGAGATTTTTCCAAGAAAAATACCTGAGAAAAACTTTGCCGTTAAAAACCGAAGAACAATATTTGTGGCTATGAGTGAAACATAACAAGTTGAATGACCTTGTCTATGTTTGGCATAATATGCAAATGCAACAAAGATAATAAAGTAATGTACACCTATTTGATAGTTGTCCAACTAACCTACACTTGCTTTATAATATATACTAAAAAATTTTCACTTATTTAGACAACTACAAAAAACAATAGAAGAGCGTAGAGAGCAAGTTGTTCCCATCAGCTCGGACCACTTTAATTTACTAGATTTACAAGTTCAAGAAGAACCTTCTACCACATTTCAAGAGAAAAATCCTAAATGGTTCATGTCTAAAACGTAGAGAAGGTTGATGATGAGCAGCCTGTGTATACCAGATCTGAAGGAAGAAATGAAAATGAAAATGAAGACAAAGATGAAGATGATGATGACCATATCTTCATTTGTCATTTGTAATGGACAAGTTTATTTCGTGATGTAGAAGATTTTAAGCTCAGCTGGTAACAGCGTATGACTTTATGTGATTTATACATGTTGAAATAACGAGTGTTCATTGTTATATATGTCATATGTGTCTGATGGGAAGCATATTTTATTGATTTTTACTGAATTTTATATAGGTGTACTTCTAAAAATAGTAGACAAGGTTAAGTTTCTTCTTTAAAATTGCCTCTGGAGGGTAAAAAGGTAACTCCACCCACTTAACAGCAAACCAACTAAACGACCTTTTTGATTAACCATAAAAAATATCAGGTGTACTTTTACAATATTAAAACCTAAGGTGTGCCTTCTAATTATGTTGAGAGTTTAGTTGCGTACTGGAAACTTCCCTAACAACTTTTTTTTATGTTTGTTACATTACAAAACTTCACCCAGTCGCTACGGACCATATGGCTTACATTATACACAGCATTGCTTACTACTACTCTATCATACAAGATATGATGTTAACCCTAAAGGGAAAATATGGAAAATTGAGCTACAGCATAAACACAATTATACTACTATAGAATGACACATACAATTCATGATCAGAATCTTCCTCATGAACCAATGAGCTGAAAACAGGTCCCATTGGTCCTTTTCCCGGAGAGCTAGATTCACCACCTCGGTTTTCCTTACATTGGTGATGCTGCCAGAAGAACAAAACTGAAATGATAAGAACTTGAAAGAGGAAAGGGAGGAGAAGCAGGAATAAGTGCTCAGAACATGAAACTAAGAAATAAATGTTACAGCTTACAGAAGATCCACCAGCTGACCAGGTAGGATACAGCTCATTCACAATGTTAATGTAGTTTTGCATTGCTTCTTCTGGAGACATGGTACCCAATCTCTGCCAAGCATTCCTTGCACATATCACCAAAGATGTATTAAGTTATTAACTTATTAGAACAGTAACTTTACAAACATAAAATAGTAAGAACTGTGTTGCAAAAGTGTCAAGCGAATTTGACCCGGTTGTGACAAGTCTGATTGACTCAGAAGGGATTCCATCTGAGTCAGTTAACGAGCTTTAAAACGGCAATATAGAAAAAGCAAAAGAGTCTATCAAAGGCCACCTCAAGGGAACAAAATAGTATATGCATACAGGGAGGATTACAGATTGCAGGTGGATGGACCAACCTCATGATGCCGTTATGCAAACATCATATTACTTAAACATGATCTAGCCAATATTTGTCAGAGAAGATAGATATGAAGATAATGATAAATGATCATTTCATTTGTCAATTTTACCAAAAAAGTTTATCTTGTAATGTATAAGACTTTAAGTTTATTTCTGGATGGTTTATGACATCATGACATTGAGTGACTTATGCGTGTTAAGTTGTTACCCCTATGGATGTTAAACTGCTGAATGTTCGTCTCTGTGTTTATGCTTGACGCTTGACATGTTATATAAAAAGCATGTTTTTCCTGTTTTTACTGATGTCTTCCAAATTCGTACTCATCTTTTCTTTTCTTTTTTCTTTGGATTTCTAAGATTAAAAAGTTATAGTTTTTCACATTAAGATGTGCATCTAGGTTATGAGTTACATTACCCACCTTACAACATTGGCCGCAATAGCCCTAGGCACTTGGTTAGGAGTGGGACTTAGGACCTTTGAATTGATAGAAGTCAAGAGTTCAACACACTAGCAGTACGGGATGAACTACTAAAGTCAAACCATCGCCTATAGAAAAAGTAAAGAAAACCCTAATAAGGTTGGCCGCAACAAGAATACCAAGAAAATTTTCACTGGAGTCAACCCCAAATTTCATTGGGAATTAACATCAATCATCTTAATTTCCCATTAGCTTCTTCAGCTTTGCAATGCAAGCTTGATCACCAAGGCCATTTGTTCCTTTCCTTTTTCTCTTCTGGAGCAAGATCCCTCCGTTTTCAACAATTTATTATTTATTTGTCATAATAATAACTTTGTTAATACTGCCCATCCTGTTACTGGACGGAAACCAAACTAAAATCGACAAAGTGAGCTTCTATGACCAACATGACGTCAAAAATTGCCGAAAAGTTGAATCAACTCCTTCAGATGGACCTTAAAGATGAACCGAAAAATAAAAATGAAGAAGAAAGGCTAGAGACGGTCTTACCTATTCTTGTCACTCCGCCTACCGATACATTAACCGTGCGCAGTCCGGGGAGCACAAAATCACGGGGAAAACAGAAGTAAAAGAAAAATAGTAGCACCTGATAAGGCCATAAGGGAAACATTAAGTGGCTTTTTCTTTCATCCTTTCACCTCTAACTTGCTTGATTTAGTTTTAGACTGGGTTTTTATTTTCCATAAATGGCAAAGAAGTACCTTACTTCAGATTTTACGCCAACATATAGACCTATAGTACTTCTTAATCTAAACATAGCGTTTCCATTTACATTTCATGATCCTGAAACCGATACCTCTGACAACAAAAGCTGCATTACTTATAACAGAGAAAGGAACAATCAAGAAGATGTACCATTTCGCCCGGGCAGACATTTTGAGTGCCGATGGTTGAGGGACTCTGCAAGGACCCTCCGTCGCAATCTTGTAATAACCATAAAGCTGCAGCTGCACATCAGTCGGGACCTTCTGAGCAGATTGATCCCCCGCTGCAGCTGCTGCAATAAACGTTGTCGCAGCGGTAAATTCCTCGTCCAACTCCGTGGTCTCTACTCCTTCCCAATCATCGTCCTCGTCCTGTTCGTCCATAGAACTCTCTACGGTGCCGGCAAAATTAGGCGCCTCCGGCACCGCGCTAGACCTAATCCCGCCGTCTCCAGCAGCATGTGATGGCCCTGCGGGCACAGAAGCGGGGTCAGGAACGAAATCGGTGGCCTCGCCCGTCGCTTGAAGGGCAACCTTTTCCTCCCTGACCACTCTAAGATTCTCATCCCGGAAGGCGAAGACGACCGAAAAAAGCTTGGCGACGAGGAAGGAGAATATGAGCCCCAGCAGAACGGACTGCCCCAGCTCCTGCCAATCTCCCCCCATTTGCGATCAGGGTTTGGGAGACGAAAGCCTAGAAAGTTTGCAGACTGATTCGGCCTCCTCCTCCTTTTCTTCTTCTTCTTCTTCTTCCTCGACGATTTATCTTCTTCGTAGAAAGGAGGGAAGAGAGGAAGCGTCGACTGCGGAGGGAGACCTATTGACGGACCGGGTAGACTCCCGGGCCGACTACAACCGTTTCTGAACCGATAGTTTACGGTTTGGAGCTTAGGTTCCGTCCCGATTACGGAACGAGTCGAGCCAAGTCGAGAGCTCGACTCGCTCAAGTTTTTAATTCGAGTCATTCCTTGACTTGAGCTCGACTCGCTCAAGTTTTTAACTCGAGCTCGAGTCATTCCTTGACTTGAGCTCGACTCTCTCAAGTTTTTAACTCGAGCTCGACTCACTCCTTGACTTGAGCTCGGCTCGCTCGAGTTTTTTATTAAACTAAGTAAGCATGTTTAATCTAGATTTTTTTTTTTATAATTTTCAAACTTAAAACCAGGAAAAGAGATCTAACCAAATGAAGAGTTAATAAACGAACTTAAACGAGTAAAGCTCCAAGTAGAGCTCCAGTAAGAACCAAGTCTATTAAAGCTGAGTTCGAGCTCTTGTATAGCTTGACTCGAGCTCAGGTCTGAAAAATTTATGGTCAAGCGAGGTCGTTCGTGTTCAGTCCTAGTCCCGATTGCTAGGAAGACGGGGGCCGATGCTTTGGGCATTGTTATTAGAAGCGCACGTTTCATGCAGTGAGGTGATGAGCTTCACCCAGCAAAACACACCAAAGGTGAAGCAGGCTTGTCATGATGCATACGCATCAACAGGGTGAGGCGCACGCTTCACGCAGATGCGCATCGGGCGCGTGAAGCGTGCACTTCAGGGATAATCCAACGGTCTCTCCCAGCACTTTTATCACAACATCCTAGCACCTCCACTTTCCGACGAACTTGCTCTCTTTAAGAACCACCACCAATTCCTTTGCTGAAATCAAGATAACCGACAGCCATTCCCTCCCTCTCACTCTATTTATTTGTTGCAATAAGTGGTGCAAATTAACAGCCTTCACTTTCTCTTTTTTTTTTTTTTCTAACATATTGTTAAATAGATTAATTTTTTTCTTCACATAGCTTACTTTCTCTCTTGTTGTGAGATTCTAGTTCTCATCACAGTTTGCCATTGTGTGTGCAAGTAGTCCGCTGTAAGGAAAGTCGTAATCATTCTAATTTTTTCTTTTCTTATTTAACTTTTGTTCACCTGATTGAATTTTATGTGATTTTATGTTGTATAGTGTGTTAGGCAATAGTGTAGGAACTGGCTATGAAAAATGATCAACACAAGTAAGATATGTTCCTCTATATTGTTATTGCATATTAGTTGTTGTGTCTCTTTTTGGCATTATTTTATGAAAATTATATACTTTACAATTTTGGTCGTGAAGCCTACGCTTCATGTTCCTTTATCTCGCTTTTCATAGGCTCGACGCTTCGCTTCACCTCATAGTATTTTAACACCATTTGCTTTGGGCTTCCTATGGTGGAATGCATGGTCAATTGGCATATAGTCGACCGAACTTACTTGGTAGATGCTGAAGCTCGTAAATAAAAATCAAGCATTCCATAAATGCCCTTGTTCTCAAGTCATAACGTGCTACATGAAAAGGGAGGCATTTTGCAAGTGCCCTAGAGCTCGAGTGCGCTGCTGACGTGCCATATGGAAAGCAGGCTTTCAAAAATACCCTTCTTGAATTTCTAAATATGCCTTCATCAACTTCCACACTTGCCCCTTTTAATTTAGCAAATTCTATTTTAGCATCAAAAGATTCATTTTGTTGGACCAAAATAGAATATTGTAAGAAAACAACATGTTTTCAATAGTAGTCCTATTGCAGTCTCAAGGGGCGTAGCATAGCTGCAAGCAAGCATGTTCAAGAGTGTACTATATCCCACCCAGGTCGTAACACGGCTCAGAACCTTGGAATAGGGCTGCACACGTGCTGATCCGGGTTTTCTTCAGGCGATGGGTTGTTAACTTCATGCTCACCCGACGCATCTCATTGCATTACACAATCAAAAGAGCAAGAGAGAGGAAAGGGAGAGAAAAAATATGTATGTGTATGTGTATATATGCAGTGTGAGAGTGTTGATTGCCATTGGCGAGCATTAGCTCTCACGTGTGACACTAGTTTGAAATGCATGCAACACTACATTTAATACTTTTTGGTACAAGCGGAACTATGATTGTTCACTGTAGCATCCAAGAATATCGTTTGCATCAGTCAAGCTACTTTCTTATTTCCATAGTACCAAGAAATTTGTGAATTTGAGATGTGAGGATCTAAGATCGACATGTTTCATATCCATAACTCTAAAGTCCGACAAGGAACCTCAAATCAGTTTTTTTTAGAAAATGTGAAATTAAAACCCATGGGTCCTACAAAATTAAAATCTGAGGTGGTTGGATCATATGAACCATCTAAAATTTTAAGAACTACACTGCATAAAAAGAGAGAGAGAGAGATGGAGAAAAAGTGCAACAAGAGCTTGTCAAATGTCACTAGCACTAGCAAGCATTGATTGTCGCGTACTAGACTAAACCTAGAGAGCTAAACCTAGAGATCATGTGGCACTATATTAATATATGGTCACTTACTATAAGAGGAACAATGAGTGTTGATCATCACATGCAAAAAAAGATGGATGGCAACTGTTAATTGTCACATGCAACAATATCACTTGCATTAATCGAGTTGATTCCTCATTTCCACTTTAGCAATTAATTATGAATTTGAAAATATGAGATAGGAGGATATGAGATCAATCATTGAATTTTGGATCCCTGAATCTAAGGTCCAAGGTCAGAACTCAAACCAAATGTTGTCGTAAGAAAACGTGGAACTAAAGCCCATGTATCATACAAAACTATAATTAGTTGTAGGTGGAACAAACACACTCATGTGACAGTATGTTAATACATTACCAATTGGTATTAGTGGAAGGGAAAGTGTTAACTATCACATCCAACATACTGAAGAAGTGAATGCTCATGATCGCATATAACAGTAATTTGTGTATATGCAAATTTGGTTTCGCTAAATAGACTAATGTGGTACCATCACAACTATAACTTGTTAGTTGAAAACAATAAATACAAGCCCAAAAATTGTTTAATATTATGACTTCAATAAACAATCAATGCATGTAAATATATGCAAAACTGCTCAAAGTTTAATGGATCAATAGCCAAGCAGACACTCAAATAAGATGTGTAGTCAAGGTATGTCCTCCCTCAAGCTGCATACATCTTTCATCTATTGTATCATCTCATGAAAGTTGTGTACATCCTCTAACTCCATCCCTAGCAGTCTTTCCATCCTCTAACTCCATCCTTAACTTTCCAATTTCTCACTTTACCTTGAAAGATATTATCCCTCTTAATATGATGTGCAACATAAGCTCTCTTTTGCTAATTGCCTCCTCCTCTTTACCTAGAATTGGTTGACCAAGCCTGCTTGCCTCAGCACTAGGCTACCATATTGTTCCTCCACAATATTTACACAAAGCATCCAAACTTTTCACTATGATACTCTAGTCACTTTAAAACCCTCTACCATATATCCTTGATGTCCAAAACCCAATAGGGTGTGCAAACCATTTGCAATCAAGAGCAACATACATAACAAACAACAACATTGAGATGATGGTCCGGCCATGCTTATTTAGCTACAAACTAAACACCAAATATGAATGAAAATACATAGTCAATGCATGAAGAATATCTCTAACCATGTGAGTATTTACATAGATACTTCTCTTCATTCTTTCCCATTTCATGAGCCTTGAAAATGAACCAATGCATGAGACCATAAGCATTTGTTCCAAATGAAAACTAGGGATATGCTTCAACATCCAACATATGCCACTCATCCACAACTCAATAAAGCAATAAATGTGCCAATTTCATAACAAATTAGCATTAAATGACAATTTACCTACACAATAATCTAGAAAACACTCATATTTTTGTTTGTCTAAGGCCTACATGATTGATTGTACAAACGGGCAAATATAATAGGGCATAACATTCTCCTTTATTGAGGTCTCAAGGAATTGCATGAATTGGATATTTATTCTCCCTCCAAAAATATCATTGAATATGTATTAATGGTCAAAAAAGAACAAGATGAAACTATGTAGTTCCCTATGGGCATCTGTCCATGGGTTTGTCATGGAGATAGTAACCCAAATGTATCCCTTGCTAACACAACCCTCATGCAGTTGTGTGCAGCCTTCCTCATAACATTTGCAAAACTATTTTCATCAACAACTAGAACTTCTTGTGTACACACAGCCCATATGGTCATATTGCATGTTGCCGACCATTGGTTATTGACGACACTTAAATCAAGCAATAAAATGCACATCCAGTGACATGGCAACATCCGATAGTGTGATCATCCATTCAAATGCTCCAAACTAAAACATATTGGTATGCAAGTTTCAGTAGTTCAACAACAAGCAGCATGTATGATTATCCATTTTAGAGGTTCCTTATCTAGAATGCATCTAAAATGCATGGCCCTTAAGTGTTCCTTTTAGAACTCCCATAAAACCTTATACAAGTCAAGGACTACATGCTAGCTATACCAGTCAACAAAAGACACTTGTCCCTATCTTCTCTCACATGTCATGGCAAGCATCTACAACATGAAAGAAGCTTCTAAAACATGTAACATGCATCAAAATCATGTCACGCAAACATCTATGATATTCAACAACCTTCTAAAACTGAGACAAACATCCATAACATTTGATGCACCATTTAACAATAAAATGTGACAACCATATAAAACATATGACAAACATCTACAAGACTACACCAAGTGACTAGCTTCTAAAACATATGACAAACATCTACAATATGTGACCAACATCTAAAACATGTGACAAGCATTTCTAACATGTGACTAGTATCTATAGCCAGTGATAGTATTTAAAAATCTGTGACAATCAATTACAATAGGCAAGCTTGAAGGAAGTGAAACATCTAAAACGTGTGACAAGCATCTACAATAATTGCCAAAAATCTAAAACAATGAATTACCAACTGCTGCAAAAAAATCATTGATGATGTCATACCTCATCAGATTCTCTGACTACCACCTTTCCTCATCTATGAGTACCCTACTTATGTTAGGGCTTTTCCTCTACTTTTTTACACCGGCTTCCTCCTCCAGCTTCGTCTCCTCCTCTTGCTTATCTTATTCATCTTCCTCATCATCCATGTGTTTCACCATTTTCATCTTCTTTTCTTTCTTTTTGTTTCCTCCTCCCCATTTTTTCTTTTGTTTTTATTACTTTCAAATTAGCCTCCTAGAAATGCTCCAGAATTTGTTTCCTACTCCAAAGCTAAATGAAAATTTCTTTTGGTCCCATTTTTGTTCAAGATCAAGTTGCTAGACTTCGCACGGGTGACGCCCTCTACTCCTCCAACCCCTTGCTTAAGTGATGACAACTTCCTTGCTACTACTGATGATGACAATCTCAAGTCTGATGGCTACGCATCAGCCTTGTACAGAAGCTGAGTTGAGCTTGTCCTCAATGTACTCAACTCATCTTGCTTTCCTCTAACTCAAGTCAAGTTGTACAAGGTCGACTCCATAGATCAGGTTACGGTTTGAGCTTAACTCTTTTAAAAGCTCAGTTACCAACTCTCTATTTGACTTGATCTCTTTCATTGGCTTTAAGTTTGAAAAAAAAAAAAGTTAACCTAGATTAAACGAACTTACTTGATTCCAATTTATGTAACTCAAACACAACTCGTTTATAAGCTTGAGTTTTCAGTTAAACTTGAGCTTGACTCATTTGCAAATGAATCGAGCTTGAGTCAAGCTTAACTAAGCAAGCTCGAGTTGGCTCCACTCATTTGTACAAACCTACCATTGTTTAGGTGATTTCTAACAAGAAGTGCATCCCTCATTGTAGAGGCAGCATTTTATTCTCCTACTCAAATTATAGGGGTGGATGGACATTCACATGCCATGTCGAGCTATGTTTCTCTGGCTACTTTTGATATACAAAAGTTACCTCAACATCTTAGGTAGCATGAAGCAATTCCTTCTCATGTGCTCTAACAAACAAAGTGTCCCTTGCATTTGGAAATGGAAGAAACCACTTAAGAGGCACAAGACCACGTGCAGCAACTTGACCCAATCTGGCACCATGAGCTTCATCAACAATGCCTAAATCTCACTACATTCTTTCTCTTGGATGATTGAGGATGAATCATCATCGGCCTTGTTCTCCTTGTTTTTATCATGTTGATGAAGTACCTACAAATTCAATATCGTACTTGAGAGATACAAGGAAACTCCATCTTCTTTGCTGGTTTGGTTGAAAATGCTAACTTCCTTCGTCTTTGTTTGGTGCTATGATCTGTTGCCTCGCTCGAATACAGTAGAATGAAACCTAACAATTGGAAAGTGGAGGAGAAACACAAGGTTTGTTGGTAGTCCATTCAGGTGTGTTAGTGGGTAAAGTCATTAGTTGACAGTTCGGTGCAAGAAGGGCATATTTAGTTTTCATATGTGGGGTCACACATGTGGAATGCTAGTATAAGGGCTGACAGGTTCTTCAAATCAATGTATCCTTCTAAGACCCAGCATGTGGGGTCTAGCAGGGGAGGAGCATGGTGTAAGGGAACAGGGGTGGATTGGATTGCTTTCAAAAGGGCTTCTTATTTAAAATATGTTGGGCTTTCTCTATTATTTTAGATAGAAGCATGTTCTATGTTAGCCATACTGACCCTCTCTTAAGGGGCTTTTATGGGGCTGCTATCCACCACGTATATTGCATCATTCCTTCCATCAATTAATTTTCATTTGAACCAATATGTCCATTATTACCAAGAAAGATGTAAATGCCCCTCAATAATAAAGCATTAATGTCCTCCATTGTGGAGCATTGTGCCCCTGTGAACCCTGTGTGGCATTCTTACAAAAATATAAATACCCTCAAATAAGTGGATGTTAAATGGTTACATCAGATACAAAAATGTAATTGCTTTCCATTAGGGGGCGTTTGATGCCCTGGAAATACACTGTTCACCCGAAAATATAATTCAAATTTTAAAAATATTTCCAGCGTAACAAACGGTGGATTTTTTTTTCGACCGTTACGGTCGATTCCGGAAACATGTTTCCGGAAACATATTTCCACCCCTCTGGGTGGAAATATATTTCCGGAGTTTTTTTTGAGACCGTTGGGCACAGTCGCGTCTTCCCCTCGTCTCGCCTCGCATAGCTTCCCAGAGATCTCGCAAGGCAGCCGCTGCTGCGCCCTTTTCGCACCCTCCCTTCCCTTCCTCCTACGGTGGAGCGTCTTGCATAGGGCTTCACACACACTGTCGGTTGTTCTGCTCCCTTTCCATCGTCATCCTCATTCCTGCCAAGATCTGGAAGGTGGGCCTTCATCCCTTCTATTTATTTTTGAAGTTTTGTTTGAGCTATGTCTCTCCCGTTTTCATTGCACATACAGTAGTGGAGATCTTCATCTGTGTTTGTAGGGGGGGAATTTTCTATGGTTTGTTGAAGTGATTCCATCTCGTTTGCTTCTCCATACGCCTTCTTCTCTGTGCCCTAATTTTTTATACTCTATAATGCCATTGATCACGACTTCCACCTGTTTTTGCCTCTCTTTAGCCTTCTCTGTGCCCTCCTTTTTTTTCAATCGTACACAATGATACTCATCTTAGAAAATTTGTGTGTTCTTTCCCTTGACCGGTGAAAGAGGGGTTGTTGGAGACTGTCAATCGCATTGGAGGCAGGGCTCCTGGCTGCTGATCCTGTTTGCTATTTTTCCCATTGGAATGCTGATTGTTCCCTTTTTCATTGTAGCAGTCGTCACTACCCACACTATAGTTATGTCTTTCTCTCTCTCCCTCTCTCTGTCTCTCGCTCTCTCTCTAGGCACGAGACTTTGTATGAATTCTGTAAGCTTGCGATTTATGTGAACCATGTTTAATTTTCGACTTGGTTGTTCTTTTGATAGATGCAGCATATCATTCTTCTGATGCGTTAGGCGATGCGTAGCCACCATAGCTTCCTGTTAAGTGGAAACTACTGGCTGAAATTTGACTATTTGGGGCGGAATTTGGTTCCCTTCTTGGCCATGTAGAGTGACTAGGTTGTTCATTGACTCATGCCCTTCCTTGTTCTTTATAACCTTAGTTGATCTTTGTGCTTACAAATCCACATGGTGGTTGACTTTTGATCATCTGTTGGACAAGTCCTCTTGATGGCAATTCTACTAACTATTATCTACGTTTACAGAAAAGTTGTGGTCTGATGTATTATGTGGTGAAACTTGATGATTTCGTAGAAATATGTAACTTGGATACTTTCTGTATAGTGTACATTCTTAGTTGGCTTCAAATTTGTAAAGGATGGAGCATCTTTGTGATTGACGTACGCTAGAATGCTGAAATCAGATGTTGACTTACTAACTGCATTCCCCATGTACACTTCAGTGTTAATGTTACAGTTGGGATTTTAGAAGATAAGCTAATGCTTACTGGTTTACATACTGTTATCTGTTGCAACTCTTGTCATCAACTCTTGGGGTGGAAATATGTAACGTCCCTCCTCATTTTTGTGCCAGTCAAATTTTAACATGAATAGTTAGCGTATTCATGACAGCTATTCTTTTTACAGTGACAAGATTGAACATGGAAATGGATCGATTTTCCAGAACATTCAGACGATGCACAAATAAGTCTAGATACTAAGCCCATGGCTCAAAAGACCAAACTGTAATTTTACTGTTCAACTTAATCTGAAACTGATTTAACATGTTCGAACTGCAAAGCACAACTGGAAATGGACACATTTTTTCTGGCATGAACCTCTTGTGGATTAAGTCAGTATCTAGTAGAAGCTGCCAAATAGATCTGTTATCAATAATATTGATGTGACATGCTGTGCTTCGTGGGAACATTTGCTGAATCAAATTGTCCAAGCCCTCTACCCTTACGAGGACCTGACTCAGATTGGTGGATTTAAATATTCCAAAAGCAATGGAGGATGAAATTTCCTACACTCTGGAAATTTCCAAATAAGCAAAGGTTGGTATGGTCATTTATTATCTATAATTTTTGCAAATCTGAAAAAATGTTTCCTTATTATCAAACTAAGAATTAATTTTCTAGAAATCTGGAAATATAATTCTTTTTCATCAAACTTAGAAATATATTTCTGAAAATATATTTCTAAGTCATCACACACACACCAAAATTAGAATCGGAAAGATTTTCCTCATTCATTTTTTCCAGGAAATATATTTCCAGACATATATTTCCAATTCCACATTTCCAAGCCATCAAATGGCCCCTTATAGAAAAATGAATCAGGTAGAACACTTTTTAAAACCCCTTAATCAATTGCAAACCCTTAAACAACAAATTCTTCAAAAGAACCTCATCAACAGATGCCTCGAGTTTTCACCAAAACTGAAGAATCATGTGTATGTGAGCACTTCAAAATCTGCCATTTGCTACCTCGATTGTCTCAACATGTCTCATTCCTTTCCAAGGCACATCCTCATCAGTCATCTAGTCTCACAACTATGGTGGGCTTATTTATTTTTGTTTGTCCTATAATTTCTGTCTACTATTGTTGTGGAAGTACTTTGTTTGTTTTGGTCGTGGCAAATCAAAAATTTGTCATTATTAGAATATCATGTAACAAAGTAAATAGCTACAAGGAAATATTAGAGCTTACTACATGATAAAGTATTATCAATTTGTAAAAAATTGATTGTGTATGTTCGATCATATATTCTTAAGTTCTTAAGTCCGACATGGTATATTTTATGCATCATTTCAAAGCCAAGTGGTTGGTCTTGCCTTAGGAACAAAGGGATTTGCTTTTAGTGCGTACAATGGTAACTTTCCATACAAAATGTAAAATCACTTCAATTCATGGCTGTCAAAGTAAATCACTACTTTGTAGATAATGTGAGTCGAGTAACATATACTTGTCACCATGCATATTTATTATAAAATACTTAATTGGTCTACTAGGAACATGTTTGCTTTTATATTTATAGCAGCAAATCACCAGCAATGACTAATCCTTTTCTGTGTTTTTCTATCTGACAGGACCGATCATGTAGAAAACCCACCGAGTGCATTACTTTGTTCAACTATATAAACTTAAATTGGCAACATTGGTGTCTGCTTTCCAATCCCATTGGTTAATGATGCACATAAGTATGATATTGTTGAGCTATGCAGTTATTTTATGTGGATCATTATTATCTACAACTCACCATTTTAGAAATTGAAGAAGGCAAACTTATCAGTTTTGCAATAGGAACTTTTGACTAATCACTCAATTTTCATATCCATACATTCTTTTTCGTGTAGATGCGGTTCGTATGTTTGTATGGCATTGAAAAGCCAGTTGAGTATTTAGTACCGGTGGGAAAAAATACCCAGGCATCAAAATGTGGAATATTTAGTATCGGGTACACTTTTATGGAAGTTTTACATCACCTTCCATGTACCCCATTTCGTTTGATAGATTGAAACTTTTGTTTTAGGTATTTTAGTTCCATGTTTGTTTATGATGGAACTAGAATGCCACCTCAACTGAGAAGAGATGCAGGAAAGGGGATGGAGATGGGGACTAACACTCAAAAAAAATGTTTCAATATTAAAGTTCCACCTATTTAATGGTATTAAAGTTCTATATCTTCCCCTAAACTCTCGGAACTAAAGTTTTAATTCATATGAAATTATTCAGAAAATTTGAATTAAAGTTTTATATTATAGTACAGTTTCCATCTCTTCAAATGAGCCCCAAGAGACGAAAAAAGAAGATTAAACAGGTTAGTCGTGTACATCGACCCAAGTACAGGAAAAGGTAAACTAAATAAATCCAGGACAAATTGAATCCACAACATGACCCGACCCATTTCTTTTGCCCCTTCCTTTTAGCCGCCTGCTGTTGTTGTATATTGGTATAAGAGTGAAATATGGTTAATCATTAAAATAATCATATTTCATAACAAAAAATGTAAAAAAGCAAAGACATTTTAATAAATTACCAAATTACCCTTACTTTCTTGCATGCACTTAACTTAGGTTGGACACCAAGTCAGGTTATAAGTTCGGTAATTGGTTTTTTAAATTTTTTTAGTAATATTTTATTATAATTAATTATATTTACATATATTATTTTATATTAAAAATATATCTGCCCGAGCAGTGAGCTCGAGTTTTCTGAGTCGAGCAAAGCAAGCCCGGTTTTTAAATGTCAGGCCGACCGGGGCCCGACTCATTGTCGAGCCGATGACAGTCTTATACTGCCAAACCCAGCCAAGCAATCTCACACTCGCCTTTGGCGGAGTCTACCGGCACCACTCGCTGGAACCAGCTTCAGGCGCCACATGGCAGAGTCACCGCCTCATCGATGGACGACCGGGGACGGCCACTGCCAGGCGGTCGCCGACTGAGCGGTATGTCTGATCCCTCCCTCTCAACTTTCGTGGAACCTGTGTGAGACCCAACTCCCTGTCACTGCTCTAGCGGCACCTAAGTGCTGCCGCCGGCCTGCGGGCACCATCGGGTGCCTACTCCAGGCAGATGGGCAAGCCTTCCGCCTCTTTCCGGTGTAGGGAAGGGAACCCCCTGTCAATTTTACGTTGCCGGGAGGGTCGCGTACCCTTCCTTTTCTCTGGCCGTTGAAGGAGGAGGACCGGACGGTCCTTCCTTTTCTCGTTGAACAGAAGGAGAGGTCGTCGATGCCTCTCTTCCTCCCACCAAACGGGGAGAGCCCACTTCCTCTATTTTCTTAAGCTCAAATTTATGCTGGTAAGGATTTGTCCCCACAGCACTCTAGTGGGTGGTCGGGCATGAAAATTTTAGTTGAGGAGCACTAATCGATTTCTCATTGAACCTAGGTCTGCAAGATTTCAAGGGTATATCAAGAGAAACCGAGAGACTCCAACGATAGAAAATGGAGCAGCACGGATAGAGAACATGGAGAGGAAGAGATATCAGACGAACTTGAACCAAAAAAACCAACAACCAGTCAACAAAAGACAGTTGCTATGACAGGAACTATTGGGCAAACTTATGACAAAATACAAAATTGTTCTTATTGAAATCAAATAACTCAAAGTCTCAAAGCCAAAGGATGCCTGAACCCATCGCATATCACATGCAAGCCCAAGTGAAGAAAAATAGTTTGTGCATACATGGTTGGGCTGCCTTACAGATGAGTTAGAGCAAGGTCATCCTCGACTTCTCGCTTAAGACTTGAAGCTACATGGTCATGTAAATAATTAAGAATATCAAATGTAGTTTTAGTTGAGAATTAAGAACGTATGACCTAAACGCTAATGAAACTCCTGTCACAGCAACACACATCAATAACAAAGTAAGTGGTATGAGCATCCAACCGGCAATAACTCACACGCAATAACATGTCATTAACCAATCAAGGATGGATATTTTATCCGACTCATATGACACGGACACCATATCATTAACAAACTGACAAATACTCAGAACACACTGAGCTCACTTTAGATCCGACATTGGCACTACGTCAGTAACAAACTGACATTGAATCATATTACACCGGCAATTTATTAAAAAGAAATGTCCTACATATATTCTTTTTAAGGGTATTTTAGTTATTAACCATACTGGCACACAAAAAATTAGGCGAAATTAGCATATATTTTTATTATAACATTGTTTCTTCAAAGGCAGCAAATGATGGGCGGATTAGAAATTACTTTTAAAATCTTGTCTAACCCCTTATCAAACCCAATTGGCCACTTTGCTTTTTGTTTTCTCCATAAACTCTCTCCATACATCTTAGTTTCATCGTCTGCTATTCTCTCTAAACCCTCTATATCTATCGCAGTTCCCACTTATGCCAAAACTTCCATGGCTACCTTCAGCCGACTCGGGCTTCTAGCAGTCCTCTGGCCACCCATGATAGGATGACAACTAGGTACCTAACACCCAAGTAGGATAGTATTTTATGTATTTATTTATTTGATTTAAGGATGTATAACCATATTTTTCCATTTTATTTCTATCAATGTAGGTGATTTCGATAATTGCGGTGGCCACCTCCAATGAGATTTGTTGGCAGCTCCACTAGAAAATAGTAGAACAATTGGATATAAAGCATGCTAGTGTGCTTTGTAAAATCATTCTCACTGTATTCAATTTTGTCTCTTACATTCAATGGTGAGAACTTTCTATTGTGGAGAACTCAAGTTGTTACGCATCTTGAGATCAAGATCTCTATGGCTTCATTACTGGAGACATTGTTGCTCCTCTTGCTGAAGTTGTTGATGAAGCCTCTCAAAAACCTTCATGAAACCCACAGTTTGTTGCTTGGCATAAATCAAACTGATTGATCAAGGGATGGATCTTTGACACTCTATATGAGAGTTTTCTAACTTATTGTTGGCCTAGACACATCAAAGGAGATATGGCAAGCTCTTTTTAACAACTTTTTGTCAAACCTCTCAAGAGCGTGAGTATGATGATGGCTTTGTCACTTCTATATGCTAAACCCTCCTATCCCGTCCTACCAAGAGGTGGTATCGATGCTTCAAAGTTATGATGCTCAGTCTAAGATTTCCTCCACACCTCAGACAGCGATGGTGCACCAACATAATAATCAGAGGCATGTATTCTAGTCACGGATGAGGCATGTATTTTCTCAAGTAGGTTTAAGTTCAGGTTAGAGGACGGCAGCATAAAAGGCTTGGCCATCCTCATCTCGAAGTCCTCAGACACATTCATCAAAATAAGTTGATTCGAGTTTTATCTAAGGTTTTGAAAATTTTCATTTGTGGTAGTTTTCAGTTAGGCAAGTATTGTAGGTTGCCTTTCATTGATCGTGGGCATCCTAGTTCTTTTTTGTTTGAGAAAGTTCATTCCAATTTGTAGGGACCAGCCCCTGTCGCTTCACATTTCGTTAAAATTATTATGTTCCATTTGTTGATGATTTTAGTATATTTACATGGTTGTACCTATTGAAATCAAAATCAGATTTCTTTGAGTGTTTGTGCATTTCCATACGTACGTTGAACACCACTTTGATGAGAGAATCAAAACTTTTAAATCAAATGGAGGATGAGAGTTTGTTAGCAAAAAAATTTATGATTTGCTTATTTCCTTGAGAATCAAAACAACAATTTTCTTGTCCTTATACCGAAAAACAAAATGGCATGGCTGAGCGCAAGAATAGTAACATGACTGAATTGGGGATTACTTTGAGGTTTCATTGTTAAATTCCTAAACGACTTTGGCATGAAGCTTTCACTAGTCTCATTTTTCTCATCAATATACTGCCATCTAGCTCTTTAAAAATGGATTCTCCTTACTACAAGCTTCTTAGAAAACAACCCACTTATGATTTTCTCTGACCTTTTGGCTGCTGATGTTATCCCTCCTTATAGGACTATGTCAAAAGTAAATTTGAACCGCGATCATCGCTGTGCATCTTTCTTGGTTATAACACCTCGAACAAAGACTATTGATGCTTATACCCCTGGACAAGATGAATCTATATCTCTCGGCACATTGTTGTCTATGAAGATTTTTTTTCCTTACAAAAACCCTACAGGATTATAAATTTCTAAGAAGCATTCAGATGATTTTTCAATGTAGGAGACTGAAATTCAAATGCTGAACCATGTTCAAGGTACATTCTATCCTACAAGAAGGTCCCACTCAATACCCCTCAAAGTCAAGATGGTGTCTTTAATCCTTTTTGAGCTATTATGAGCCCAAGTAGCTCAAGTTGTTCTAGGGAAGGTCCTTCCCAAGAAGAAGATAATGTCATGGCCTCTCATGTTGAGGAAAATGAGGATTGACATGAAAATGGACACAATGCCTTTACCTTTGAGATCCAAGATCAGACATCTCAACCTGTCCGGACCATGGTAACTAGATCTGTTCCTGGAATACATAAGCCTAATCTTAAGTATGATAACCTTCATGACTTGTATTTTGACATTCCTAAAGAGAACACCAGTGTTGATGTTGCTCTTAAACATGATGGCTGGAAACATGCAATGGATGAAGAAATGAGAGCCCTTAATGAGAATCAAACTCGTAAGCTCGTCCCATATGAACCTTACATGAATATAGTAGGGTCTAATGGGTCTTCAAAACCAAGTTGATAACAGATGGAACCTTAGACAAACTAAAAATGTGTCTTGTTGAAAAGAGGGGGATTATTTTCATGAGACTTGTCACCTGTCATTTGGCCTGCTAACTTTCAGTTCAACATTCGGGTCATTCTTTCCATTGGGCTGTGATTGTTTCATTGTGAAGTTGAGATTTGCGGTGATTTACGGTCTCATATCCATGGATTTGAGGTTGAATCATCCCCCTTCCAATTTAACCTTAATACATGGTTGTTAACATGTAGCATGGATTTAAAATCCTTACTGCTGAGGATCTCCCAAAACACACCTTTTTATGCAACTTCATATCTAAGATCTGAGGCTATCAAATGCAACCTTATTGTTGTTTATGATTGGGAAGTGAGGAAACTTGACACAAAAAATGTTTTTAGCATGGGAATCTTAGTGAAGATGTTTACATGCAGCAGTCCCCAGTACGAACATTCTTTTAAATGTGATTATGTCTGGAAATTGAAGCATTCTCTTTATGGCCCTAAACAGGTATCTAGGGCTTGGCTTTCAATTTGAGCATATTTATTCTTGATTATGGCTTCCAGTCAAGTGTAGCAGATCCGTCTATGTTTGTTTTTTGCAAGACTGGCAGCACCATTGTATTATCATATATGTGGACAACATGATTCTCCCTGGAAGTTTTAAAATGATGATTGAAGTTTTTTCAGCAGCTTAAAAAGGAGTTTCTGGTCAAGAGTTTTGGATGACTCTAATATTTTTTGGGCTTTGAAGTGACTTGGACTTCACATGGGCTATTCCTAAGCCAAGACAAATATGCTAAATTTGTTTTAGAAAAAGCTGGAGTGGTGGATTGTAAGCCTGCTAATACTCCCATAATTGCCACAATTTTTTTTGAACAAGAACAACATGGCGAGCCATATTCAGACCCAACTCTATATGGATGAGTTCTGGGATCCTTACAATATTTAACTCTCTCCTGTCCAAATATCTCCTATCCGGTCAATTATGCTAGTCAATTCATGAAGCAACCTCTATAGGGGCATTTTCAAAATATCAAAAGAGTCCTCTGATATATTAAGCGAACAATTAACATGAGATTTCTTGTACTCTCTCAAAGTAATTTTCAACTAAGGGCCTTTGTCGATTCTGATTGGGCAGGATGCAACCAAACTCAACAACCAACTTCAGGGTTATGCATTTCCTTTGAATCTAATTTTATAGTTTGGAGTGTGAACAAAATAGTGTCGCTCGTTCAAGCACCGAGGCCAAATATGGAGCAATGGCATCCACCGCAGCATATTGTTCCATAAAAGGTGGATTGGAAAAGGAGCTTAACAAAATTGAAAGAGAAAATTATGCATGCCAGCTTGGGAAACTTGATAATCCTGAGAGACACCTTGAGAAACCATTTTCAATTTCTCATTCAGATCTTATTTCAGAAAACCATTTTTCTTGTATGAGTTCTTCGTGGATGTAGGCTTTCTCAAGCTGAACCACATACATCAATTTCACCTTTTTGCTTGAATTTCTTTATTATCATCTAAACAAAAACCAAACTTCAAAATTTGAAAGCCTGGTTTTTGTCATGAACCAAGTTTTCCAAAATTTAAAAAAAAATCAAGGTAGCATTTAGATGACACACTAAGAAAAATGGTTTTATGAAAAATAACTTAAAAAAAAAATTAATCAGTTTTAAAAAACTGGTTTGTGTGTTTGTTAACAATAGACCGAGACACAATTTTCTGTGAATAACCTAAAGGTGTCAGGTTATTCACTCCCTTTTGAAAAATTGTTTTGCCAAAAACAAGTTTTGGCAAAACTCTTTTTGGTGTCATCCAAACGCTCATGAAACGGTTTTTTGAAGGCAAAATTATTGTTTACCTCCAAAGAAGGCTTTTGGGTGTTATCCCAAACGCCCCTTAAGTTTTCACAATGTTATATGGAAACCAAGTTTTTGAAGGAATCACCACTATAAACGGCTCTAAGAGCTTATAAACCATAACTCCTAACCTTAACCGTAAAACTAAACCAAAAAATCACACTTGCAAGTCTTAATATTTTGACTTGTGACTTGCCCAACTAAGGAAAAGGAATTAACTGAACTTTTAGTGTCCGTAACACATAATATCCATGTTTTTCTTCAGCCGAGCTTGTCCATATTCCAATGTAATGTTAAACTCATAAATCCCATTCTAAAGCCTTATGCTCTCAAAAAGCCCTTTGCCATAAGTACTGAGTCACAAACCTGCTCTGACTCCTCAATAAGCTTAAAATATCGGCCCAAACCTCAAATCCTAAACCTCACGGCTGGATGATTTAGTTTTCTGCATAAAAAGCTGGTGGATTACATAAATATTCATTCTAGGTGAGTGGGGGTTTCTAACCACCCAGAAGGCAGAAGCCCCCATCTAATCCCTCATCTTTTTAGGGTACATAGCTTGCTTTTGGTGCCTTGAGATACCGCCCCAATGCGCATTCTAGTTAAGCGAGGGTTCCAGCTACCCAAAAGGGGGAAGCCCCCGTCCAACCCCTCATCTTTTTAGGGGTAGATGACTTGGTTTCGATGCCTTGGGATACCGCACCCAATGCATTTTAACTTGGGTGTTAGTGACATTCTTTTTGCAACACATATAGTTGACGCCCCATAATTCAAAACAAAAAACTCATTTATTCATTTATTTTCATTGGAGTTTGTCATCAAATTAACAATCCATTTTATCATGACATTTTTATTTGCAGTAATTAGGATGAAAAAACCCATATCCATCATACCTTGTTCTTTCAATCCTTCTGGTAAGGATGCCAATATATATGATTTATACCTGATATTTAACCAAAATTTTCTGAAAAATTGAAAATAAAAGGAAATTCAGTATCCGATTAAGAAATCAAATCAGATTCGGATTCAAAAAATAGCAACCGATCAGATTTGGATTCAAAACACATCCAATCAATTCGGATCAGTAATTTTAAATAAATATCCCACATCAAATGGTCTTACATTTTGAAACTGGTCAGATTTAGTTCAAAATTCAGATTTGGATTTCGATATGAATGTAAACTTAGATTCAGATTGGATTCAAATTTGGATATGTCTTCCTTTATTCTCATTTGAATCTGATTTCAAATCTAAGTGTATAAATATCTGAAAAAACATATAAAGTAAGAATATATCTGATTCGAATCCAATCAGGATATTTCGGTGAAATTATTTTCCAATTCATTTTGATGGCGTGGAAGTAAGTGGTAGGAGTGGAGAAAAATTTCATTTTTTTTCGAAAATTTATCCCGAGCCATCAAAAAATGGGAAAAGTTCGTGAACCGGATTTTATTTCGTGACAAAAGGTGGGGCCTCGAGGGGTCGGTCCGACTTCTTTGCTGAGATTTTTTTCCCTTGCTGGTTGCGGCGTCATCTTACACGCAGAACAGCAGCGCGCCGCAGCCCATTCTCCTCTCCCTCTCCGCAGCAGAGCTCCACGCCTCCACCCGAGCAGTGCAGCCGCGAGCCTCCCGTTCCTCTCTTTCTCGCAAGGTAGCGTCTCTCTCTCTCTCTCATTCTCTCTCTTGTTCCCCTCTCCAAGTAGGCCTCTCTCACTCTCACTCTCACTTCTGTCGCCCTTTTCTACTGCGTGTGAATCACTTGACAGCACAGCGCGGCAGCCAGAGGAAGCAGCAAACGCAATAAAACCCTATCCGCTTTCGCTGGCAGGTGACTCTTTCTCTCTCTCTCTCCCTGTATCTCGTCCAGTGCATACATGTGACGAAAGGGTCCTGATTTTATTTCTTTTTATACTCCAGTTTTCTTCTTCTCTGCATGTGAACTTACCAGCTGCAACTGTATTAGCGCGTAATAAATAACTGATAGAGAAGGGACAACCTGTACACGTTTTTGCAGGCAATCTTAGCAGACGAGATAAGCGCGTAATCAAAATGCTTTGTTCTCAGCATAAATATACGGCCTAGTGATCTTGAGATTGGACGCACTTTTGCAGGTAATGTAACTGTTTAAAACATGTTGAGAGTAAACTTCTGAAATCATTTGTCGCAGAAATTTTTTATTTTCTTTGTATGATGGCTCTATTCAACGGGTTTTACTGCTTTTTCTTTGTTGTATATAAGTGGTCATTGGATCCTTCGTGGTCTATCTACGTATATGTTTTACTGTTCCAATGCACACTGCATATTTTCTAGACAATCTTGATGTAGTATTTCCATGGCATTGAATGATAGAACTTGTATATATGTGTGTTAATCTACTAAAGCCTTTTGAATACAATTCGGCTAGCATCTACTGCAACATAATGCTAATAATATACTAGCTCTTGATTTTTCATAGTTTTAGAGATAGAATCGGTTACTGTATAATAAGTTGACATGTACTTGATATAAAAATTTCTTCCAATTTGTTATATACTTCATGATACTTATGAACTTAGTATACATACTTATATGCTAAGTTGACAGCATGCACTTTTGTTTCTTATATATTTCATGGTGCTCATCAATTTGATAATTAATCATCTTTAACAAGCGTAAGAGTTAAAGATTACTTCTTTATTAGGAGCCACATCTTGGACTTGACTCATTAGACCTGAAGCCATAGGTCTAGACGTCGAAAAGGTTGGTGCCAACCAGAAATATCATCAGTTAGATTGAATTGCTGTAGGCCTTATTTATTTACTGATCACCAGGTTATATGCAAGAGGAAAACACTATAAAGTATAAAGACTCAAAGAGAGAGAGAGAGAGAGAGAGAGAGAGAGAGAGAGAGAGAGAGAGTTGAATTTATGGGAATCTGGTTGGGAAAAAGGTCATCCAGACATCCACCAATCGATGAATGTTGAACAAAGTGTATGACCAGATTTTTTTTATCTCATCCCGTTTCATCAAACACAAAACAGAATATCAAGGACACTTTGTTTGTGCGTATAAAACATAAAATAATTTTGATAACTTTTTTTAGATACTCATACCATAGCTTTTTTTTCAAGAAAACCTATCCAATAACACTTTGTTGAAGGTATGATGCACTACCTGAGAGAGAGGTGGTTGGAAGTCATTGCCTTTCCACTTTAACTTCTGTTTCTAGATGATGGGCACATATCAATTCTTTTCATTTTGAAACTTCTTTCATGCTTTCCTTCTCTGCTTTTTTCTGTTTCATGGACTTTCATGACTAGGTTTACTGATCAAATCACTTTATCTTTCCTCTTCTTTGCTGAGGTTTGGTGTTACGTGTTCTTGTTTTGGAGTGGCTGAGGTAATTTGTCTGGATTCCTAGGCTTGTTGTGTGCCATGGTGATGTCAGGCTGGCGAAAAGAAACCAGGTGGTTCATGATATCTGAAGCAAGCAGGTGGTGGGGCTGGTGACTATTTGCGAAGGTAAGATGACTGAGCCTCACTTGTCTGTTTGACAAATTTTGTTTGCTTGGAATTTTGGGTTTCATACTATGTCACCTGATGCATAGTGCGGGTGTGGATGCGGTAATTTTTCAAAAAAAATTAGGTGCAGGTGCAGCAAGGATGTATATATATGCGTGTGTATATATGTATATATATCATTTGTTACATAGTTATTTAACTATTTAGTAACCTTATTTATTAATATTTTTATATAAATTTTTGCATTGAAAATAATTTAATTATATGCACATGTAAAATAGTGAGTTTTGGCTTGGCTTGGCTGACCGAACTGAATGTGCTGTGTTGGAGAAGCACCAGCACCAACACCAGCATTGACATGGGTGTCGTAGCTATTTAGAAGCACCCATGTGACATAGGTTTCATACATGTGACTTTAGGAAATTTAAGGTTGTGTAAATTATTTAGCTGCTTTATATTGAGTTATTTTTTCATGTGTAGTTGTTTTGGGTAGTTCTAGAGATAGATGTAAGCTATGTCACATAGGTACGGGTGCGGGTGCCGGTACGGGTACCGGTGCGGGTACGGGTACGAATCATTTTCCAAAAACTTGGGTGCGGGGGTACGGCCGTACACACATATATAAATAAATAAATAAATAAATAAATATATATATATATATATATATATATATATATATATATATATATATATATATATATATATATATATATATATATATATATATATATATATATATATATATCAAAAAAATTACAAACAAAATAGCATATTCATAAATCATTAAATCATGATCCAAAATTTGTAGATACTAAGAATTTCAAGACAAAAAATCTGTCTGTTGGGAGTTCCAAGGGGCGAAAAGGCGAGGAATGAGAGGGGCAAGGGGGGAGAGGTGAGAGGATGAGAAAGGCAAGAGGGGTGAAAGGGGCGAGAAGGCAAGGGACGAGAGGGGTGAGGGGGGTGAGGCAAGAGGGCAAAGGCATCGTGCGAGAGGGAGGGAAAAAAATGGTTTTTTAAAACGTGCAATGGACGATTTTGGACTCGGTCAACTTTGACCGAGTCTGAAAATGGTCAGATTCGACCTCGGGTACTTTGACCGTACCCGACATGGTCAACGCCGCACCCAGGCCATACCCGACGCCGTACCCGTACCCGTACGGGTGTCGTACCATTACGGTACTGGTACTGCTCCGTTGGAGCAGTACCCGTGTTACATAGGATGTAAGTATCTACTCTTGCCAGGTGATACATGTCAATGTATATCTGTGCAAGCCGGTGCTCAAGAATTACAAAATCAAAGTGGAGCTTGATGTTATAAACTGAATGTATAAATCATTTCAATGTAATTTGTAAATCTAGGTCAATCACAATCCTTCTGAAATGATACTCAGTCTTTGTACCAATAGCTGTTCGAGTGATACATGCTTATACACACTTATGCATACAAGGAAGTGGTGCTTGATGTTACAGTACAATGCATACAGTACAGTATTTCTATTTAAGTCAGGGAACTTTATTTTGTATTAGTAAATCTAATTGTGAAGAAAATCTATCTAGATGCTGTCTTGTTGACAAAATTTGTTTGGTGTGCGGGGATGTTACTAATGACATAATTCAAGCTCAACTATCAGTTCCTCAAATGCTAGTATAGTTAGTGATTGAGTAGAAACATTGTTTCATACTAGCAAGTATGTAATTGGTTCCATCAAAGATGTAGAAAGACGGGAAATGGAACTGATTTCTCCTGCTCCAGTGTCGAGCAGCTATCCTAATAACTGCAGGGTACAAACTACAAACAATGTAAATCATTGTAAAGAAAAAAAAAGAGAGCTAGAATTTTGTATTGTGGGGGCATTGAAGATGAGAAATGCCAATACTACTTTTCAGATAGGGACATGGAGTCATCACATACAAACAATAAATTCTGGGAAAGCCTGCTCAGCAACCAACTTAAGAATATATACTGCAGAATCTACTTAGAGATGACCCTCCACTACGTTTATAGTTTGACCTTCTCCTTCTTTGCTCAGTTTGACCTCCGACTAGGTATACTGTTAATTGTTGTTGTTGGTCCTGCTTGTAAATTTTAGTTCACTTCACCTTGTATTGCTTTCAAGGGCATTGCTTGCTCAGTGGATGACAGAAGGAGAAAAGGTTTTCCTCTGCGGAAAACCGGCAGCCTCCAAGCCTTAGGCGTGCCGTAGTCTCTATCAAGTATGAGCAACCTTCTTACATGATGAAAAGTACATGGTTAATATATAGATAGCATACCTGCCATTTCATAGATGCAGATGATGTATACAGACAGTGAGCAGAACGTTGGATCTGGACTAAATCCAGGTCCAAACCCAAAAAATACATATAAATAGGACATTTTTCAACTAGTTGGTAAACTAAGCGATCAGAGTGGAAGCAAGGAGCAACTAGTAGGTCTGACTAGCTGCTAACTTGCTAGTTTATTGATAAAAAAGGTATCTGGTATCCTACCCCATATTTCTTTGTATTGATAAAAAGGTATCTGGTATCCTACCTCATATTTCTTTATATTGATAAAAAGGTATCTGGTATCTTACCCCATATTTCTTTATGGAAGAAACAGTGTGAAGTATGAAGATGTGGATTAGTTGCAAAAATCATTCGGTTTCTGGTTGGTTTTGACAAGATCAAGAGCCTGTTAGTAGAAAAAGCCTGGATCTAGTCAATGTGCCTTAAAGCCAATAAGAAGTCTTTAGATGCATATATTTTTTGAGTGCATTTACAAGCTCTAAAAAGTGCCAAACTCAACGAGCTAACTGCATTGCCTAAATAGCCATAGCAGGTGGTAGTGTCATACTTGTAGTTATTGGGGATTTATTTGCATTAGGTGTGGTCCTGATCGTAAACCTGGAGAGTTTCATCAAGTAAATAGAACACATAACTTTTAGTCTGCATGGTTTGATTGAGAAGAAGAAGGGTTGCAGCTTTTCATGTTTTAGGTGTAGTATGTTAAACTGCCATTATCATTTCTTTACCATGATTTGCTTCTTTCCTTAATGTTGTAAAAGCCTTTGGATTTCCTGGAAGGAATTGTCTGGAATGATGACTTTTGACTTTAATTGTTTCATACCTAGCCAGGTGGTTATGCATTTTTTTCTAATCCATGCAATCTTTCATTCTATGTAAGATATGGTGTTATATTATTCATTTTTAGTGCTAAACATGAATGTGTCTGTATGTTTTTTAAACTTATGTTTTCCATGTCCTAGTCTGGCTAGCTAATGCTGTTCTAATCTGTGGATGGATATGGATTTTGTGTATGTCTTGGGGTCATGTTTACATGTAATAGGTTCGCTTTTTATAAGTGCTCTACTCGTCGTTTCTCATTCCAATTTTCTCTGTGGATTTTAATGTGACAGGGTCCACAAATAACATAGGGGCTCCTCATTCTAATCATCAAATTACTGGAATGGCCCCCAAAAAAAGGAAGGTTAGGAAAATCTGTGATTGATAAGTGGTCTTCTTTATTATCCTGTGAAGGGGTAACTATAGGCAGTAAAAATTTACGTTTATTTTTCCACTATTCATATCCATTCCAGCATAGTAGGTCTCATTTGAGAGATTTTAAGAGCTATGACCTTTCTAATCCACTCGCAAATTATCTCTTATTGTTATGCTTTATCTTGTTTCTGGGGTGGGGAAAATATTTGAACCATGAGGGTATTTTCAAATTGCAGTTATTCCTGGTCTAGTGGCATTAGTCAAGCTGAACTTTTTGGTTCAGTTGCAATACTCCTCTTCTTTCACGTGTCTGAAAGATGCCAGTTTCATTCTCTTACTCATTTTTATTAGGAAGAAATGAGCAATAAGGAATCCTTTAGATGTCTACCCATTTGGCCTGTAAGATGCTCACCAGGTTACTTGCAAGAACCACCAGTCTTATTGTTTCTTATGAAAAACATATTAAAACTGAAAAATGACTTAAGGAACAAGTTCTGAAGTTGTAGATTATCAGGTGGCTATGGTGCTATTGCTAGTCAGAGTTTTAGCTTTTGCTTGTTTTTGCCAATTTGTTGCTTTCTGTAGGCCTTGGTTAGACCTTTAGCTTATGGTGAACTTTTAACTGAGTCCAGATGTAAGGTTTTATCTCGTTTAGTTTAGTAACATTCTCCCCTTTCTGTTCAGTTGACAAACGTGTATATTTTGTTGCTTCTCACTTAAATTTCATTAGCTGATCTAAATTTATCTTTTCCCAGATGTACCCCAGTCCTGGGTCTGAAAGAAAGTCTCAAGCTCAAGAACAGAAGGATGCCAGTGTCCGGGGGTATGGTATTGGCAAAGGCTTGATGACGCTATGGCGCATGTCAAATCTATCTGAAACATTTCCAGCTATTGAAAATATACGCCTAGCAAGTACACATAATGTAAGTTTCTACTTCGTATGTATTGCGGTTATTTTGTTGAAATTGCTTGAATGGATGTTCAATAATACTTAAGAACATAAATCTCGTAACCAATATTCATTTCAATGTCGAATAGTCTTGCATTGTTCTGTTTAAACAGTACAGTTTGTGCTCTGGGGATGTCAAAGCATTCATAATGACAAATAGAAACATCTTAATCTACAAAGTTGCAGCACAATCATGTGAATATGCATGCATTTCACGGATGCATATGCATTTTAATTACAGCATTGTATTATATTTGCAGAAGAAGAGAAGACCAGGAAATAAATTATGCAGAAAGAGGAAACAAGCTATTCAGAAAAAAAAGGTATATACTTGTTTTCATGTTGGATTTGCTTTGGAAAGGTATCTACTCAAGATTTTCCTTCACTATTAGATTTTTGTTTCGAGAATGAATTCCAATCTTAATTTTCTGTTTCTCACTCATATCACTTTTCCCAAATAATCATGAGAGTGTCATGAAGATCTATGAGGAAACAAAGCACTTATATTCTACTATGTTGTCAAGGCATCACCTAAGCCATGTCTAGGTGTGGACTAAGCGTGAGTCCACACCGATTGCCTAAGTCCACCACTTAGGTGATGGGAGATGTGCTGGCGACTAAGCGCTGGCCTAGGCGCCAGCACGCCTAGTCCATGGGAAGTGGAAAGTCACCTTCCCTTTCAATTAAAGTTTCTTAATTGGTTATGAAATAGAATTTTCGAAACTGTTGAAGATTTATTTCATTATATATTGTACTGTGCATTGAGTTATATATTGTTATGAACTTTATTTTGTATTCATTACGTATTTTTTTGTATTGTTATGTTGATTATGCTGTTATATGTATATATTATATACTGTTAGCCTGTTATATAATATGTAGTATTGTGATATATGCTACACGTGTTAGTAATGTTGTGTACTTATATGTATTGTTACTATTATGTACTGTTAGCTTTTTTTATTATATTACATCTTATTTAAGTACAGTTTGCTACACCTGCGATACCATGTAACTTATATATAAATATATTATGTAACTAGTCTATCTGTTTTATTTGTGTTTCTATTTCTGATTTCAGTTTGAATTGTTCATTTGTTATGTTTCTCTTTCTGTTATATGACTGTCTCTGAACTGAGTTCTGTTATAGACTAGTTCAGGATGGTCTTGTGCCACTAGTGAATCTGTGTTCATTCAATCTCCCACACAAACGGACAGTGAGAATGGCATGAATTTTGGGCCCAGGTAGCACAAAATCATTTCAGCATGAGGGTGTGCCAAAATAGCCTTCTGGTGCATAGAAAAGTAAGAAGTAACTAGCTAAAATCTGGGAAATGCTGAGAAATTCGAGAAGAAAAATTTTGGGTGTCTACAAGTGCTTTATATTATATATAATTGTTTAGTTAATCATAATAAAAGTTCAAATACCCACACTAAGGAATTTTGCAATGGTTTCATCTTCTAATTCTAACCTTTATCATTATTTAGACATAAGACAATAAAAAAACCAAACCTTATGTTGTATAATTTCTGAACGTGGAAGATGTACAGACGTTGCTACACAATAGCTTGTTAAGGAAGTCACAAGGTGATATAACTACCTCAATCTTGATGGTTACCTTTTCAGAATTTCTAATTGCAGTATTATACTACTCAAAGAAATTGGAAGCCTTATGTTGTTATCAAGAGAAGTTTCTGAATGAGATTCTGTAGGATCATCTTGATAGTAGAGTTTGGGAGTCTCTTGAGATGTTTGATTCATGAGTTTGTTGTTTCACAATTTCATGTCATGTATGAAAATTCCAGGTGAGTTGCAGCCGAAAGGAAGATATCCACAGGGAAATGGACTCAGCACCATGTGAACTTGCAATTGAAAGATTAGAAGTGATGGAAAGGTTTAGTAATCCATTACTATTCATGGATGATGAAGAGCTAGAGGTGAGAGAATCTCGGGTAGATCGAAACAAAATAGCTTGCTCAGCTCGATCAGCTTACCATTGGAGACATAGTTGCACTCTTTGTAAAGGTTTGTTTTCCTGTTCATTTTCTATAGTATATCTTTGTTATTTCCTTTGCTGTGGACATGAAGATTTGTTAAAGTTTTATGTTATTTGAGAATGACATCATAATCTAATAACCTAATTCTAGATTATTTGGGAAGATTTCCCCCAACATCTGTCAATATGATATATCCTTTAGCAATGCGGCCCTGGGATTCTTCGCCTGAGATGGTCAAAAAGTTGTTTAAGGTAATTTAGCTACTTGATGTAAGCTTTTCATTCCTCAGTTCCTTGTTAGTTAATTTAATAGGACAATTTCTAACAGCTTTTGCAGTACTGCTCTCTAGACAAGCACAGTTTGTTTGTTATATTCTTAAATCTGGCAGCTCTTCATGTCGCAACTAATCACTTTCTCCATTGCGGTAGAAAAATTTCTTGAACTTGTGCTTGAACTGCCTTCTTATCTGATATAATTGCTTTCTTCGCTTGACACCAATTTGTTCTTGCTTTCTTTGTTTCTCATGGATCATTTGATTTTTATTAAGTTGAGGTTTTTTAACAAGTTTAGAATATACCATAAAATATGTCCAACATGCTACAGCATTTTTCTTCTCTATATATACTATGTAGCCTGTGAAGAAAGGATTTTGCTGGGTCTCTAAATCATGGCAGTTGTTTTATCACTCATGAGACTGAAGCAGATCATGGTTTTGGTTTGATCAACAACAAACTAACAAAAATGTTGAATGCTGCATTAGGTTACATGAAGTTACAAGCTAAAGGTTGAATTTGAAAATAACTGAAGATAAAAAGGTAAATGTGAAAGAAATATTTGACTAACACTGTTTAGACTGTTCTGTGATATTTGTAATCAAGGAAATGGCTCTGTCTGAATTACCATGCGAGAACTATGGACAACTGATGTTAGATACCAGATATGGGATCCCGGGTCGGATCCCTTGAACTGACCCATTAACTTGCATAAATAGGGTCGGCAGACCAGAACAAGGTTTATCGCAGTTTGGGAGGAGAAACACTAATATGAAGATTAGGGTTGAGTGTGTGCGTGTGAGTTTAGGGTTTCCTCTTGTAAGGGCTCATCAAGGTTGGCGGTGGCTAACAATGGTATTAGAGCAGGAACTCAGCTAGGTGTCGCAGGGAACGATCATCCATGGGCCTCTTCAACCAGACAAGATTCCAGAAGGCTATACGCTTATGCAGCTTGGATCCTAGGTATATGGCATTCCTAGCCCTGAGCCTTGGAGCTCAAAACCACTCAAAGCATATGATGAATACATCCATAACCTTGCGACCTTTGGGTTATGGCTGCAGAGACAATTCTTCATCTTCCTAGGGAACACTACCAGGAACTATGCTGCCCTGAAGGGGTTACCTTCTGGCCTGTTTGGCCCAAGGAATGGCCCTCTACGGTGGAGTTGGAAGAAGATTCTGAAAGATTGAATCAAGGTTATGTCACATAGGTACGGGTGCCGGTACTGGTGCTGGTACAGGTACTGGTTTGGACTATTTTCAAAAAACTTGGGTACGGGGGTACTATATATATATATATATATATATATATATATATATATATATATATATATATATATAACATAAAATAAGAATTCAAACAAAATAACACATTCATGATTCAAAAGTTATAGTTTCTAAAGAAGAAACCATTAAACAAAAATATGAAAACGCAACTCTGTATGTGTTTCTTGAGTGTAAATGGTGTAAAGAACAAAATTAAAATCCTAAATTTTGGATAGGAAAGGACTCAGTGAACTTTCATTGAGTTGTAAATCGGACGGATATGGTCCTGAGTACGTTGACCGTATCCGGTACTGTTTTGACCAGTACCCAAGAGGTACCCAGGACAGTACTAGTACCAGCACCAGTGTCGTACTTGACCGATATGGGTACGCTGCCTTTACGGCAGTACCCATGTGACAAAGGTTATTGGTGGTTAGGTATGAAACCAGATTGCGAAGGGAGTCGATTACAGTTCCCAGGGCCACGATGGGCACCTCCTAAGCACAAGCCTGCGCTGGAGATCAAGCAGCACTTGATTGACCGAATGTTAAGGCATCTAGAAGAATGTGAGCAAAAATGGTGAAAGGTAGAATATGGCACAACCCTGACGATGATTGTCGCAAGCATTGATAAGAAGTTGAAGAAGATGATGCTCATATCACAACCTTGAAGGAGAATGTGAACCAGAAAGGCGTCAACCGTGGATCTGCTACCACAAGGCAGGAAGAGTTAGGGACTAGCGAGAAGAAAGGGACACAAAAAGTGTCGGCGTCAGATTGTCCCTTCATTCCTATTAGCCGAGGCAAACAGGGCAACGTTGAAGAGTGGGGAGGGAGGTCACTAAGGCAGCCTATGAAACCTCTGTGGAAGGGAGCCTTGGACACAACCAGAGAGTATGGGGGAAATGCCTTGGGCAATTGGAGAGCCATGCCACCAACTGAAAATCTGAGGTGCGCTTCTTCCCTTTCCTCTAGACCTGATAGAGTTCTTTACATGCTATTGCGCCGCCCTCAACCATATTTAGGACTTATTGGATGGGAGATGAAGGAGGCAACCTGATGCAAGATGAAAGCATAACCAATTCATGTAACTGGATCTAGTTAGATTTTTAGTACTTGTAAATAGATCCAGATTCGTAATCCATCCCTTTCTCTATATAAAAGAACGTGGGTCATTTTGTAAAGACAGTCAAAAAAGTTGAAAGAAATGAAATGTTTTGTCAGTTTTTTTCTGTTCTTGTTTGTTTGATCATTTGCTTTAGTTTTAGTTAGTTTAAGCATAGTTTTAGCTTAGTTTGGAATGCAGTTTGATTAAGATCCGTTAATCTTAATTCTTCTTGCATTAGTTGGTATCAGAGCGAGCTTTTAAGAGGAACAAAATTCTGCCGTTAATGGAGGAACCAGTACAACAGATCTTAGATCTCATCGATCAAAGGATTGATGAGTTTAGGGATGAGTTTTAGGGGGTTGTTTTGTTCGATTTTGCAGAAAGCGCAGAGTTTTCACCAGGTTCCTGCTGTGAACAATAGTCACGCCATCTTCTCATTGGAAGCTGGAAAGGGCGAGTTTCAGCCGGATCTCCCTGAGAAAGGTGTTAGAGGCTTGGGGAGGACGTCAGGCTGTGAACTAGTTGCCATTGCGTCAAAGGAGGTTTCCATCAGAACTACTGCCGGAGACCCTTCATAGGGCATTGGTTCAGTCGAAGGTTGGGGCACGAGAACTCAACAACCCAAGATCAGGCGCCTCCTTCAACCTACACATGGGTGTCGCCCTCAACCTACAAGCAAAAGGCTCCTCCTACGCATGACTGGTCGACATTGGATCCTGCTACTGCCATGAGTGACCACTTGGAGAAGTGGAAGCCAGCCACCCTGTCATTGTCCGTCGACTCGAAGGAACTGAACCCATGGCCGACAGCGATGGAACGACCACTGAGCGCTCGATCGAACAGGCATCACCTCCAGCAGAAAACCTTGTCATCGGCGTGGGTATTCGACCGGCGGCATGGCAGATGCGGTGCTTTCGTCTCCTGGTGGACGTGGTGTGGGAACCGCAGCCAGCAACGACAATACCTTCACCCTTCCGTCTCCTGCTCGTATGGAAGACCTGTTGGCCCCGTCACTTGAACCAGCTCCGCCCGTTGGACTGCTGCCTGCCGGTGGACCGAATGCGACGGGCGGTCACCCTCCGCCACCTTCTCCCTGCAACAGTGTTGGGCGGGCGATGGTGGGCGCCCGCCCCTTCCTCACCTTTTTCTCCCTTTTGCTTGAGGCGGAAGGGAGAAACTGCCCGATGTTTCGGGCCGGTCCTTTATGGGACTGGTTCAAACGGAAATGGGTTTCAGACCCGGTTCGAACTTGTATCGCCATTCCGGGTTCAAGGATCGGGATCCAGACCCAAACCCACTTCTTCCACTTTCTTTAACTGGATCGGGTCCGGGATATCTCCAGGACCAAGTCCAAACTCAAGTTCCTTGTCCAAAGCCCCCTCCAAAACCACCACCTTGGCCTCGAGCAATGAGCGGGCCGCCGCTTTAGCATACCTAAGTGAGCGGTGAGATCTTTTGTTCAGCAGATCTAAACCTTATTCAAACCCTCTAAGGTGAATAATCATTTTGGCAGAATGAATTTAAACTCGTCGAGGATGACTCTTTTCCAACTAGGGTAGTCTGATGCAAGATGAAAGCATAACCAATTCATGTATCTGGATCTAGTTAGATTTTTAGTACTTGTAAATAGATTCGTATCCGTAATCCATCCCTTTCTCTATATAAAGGAACGTCGGTCATTTTGTAAGAGTCAAAAAAGTTGAAAGAAATGAACTTGTTTTGTCAGTTTTTTTCTGTTCTTCTTGTTCGTTTGATCATTTGCTTTAGTTTTAGTTAGTTTAAGCATAGTTTTAGCTTAGTTTGGAATGCAGTTGGATTAAGATCCGTTAATCTTAATTCTTCTTGCATTACAACTAGTGAGAAATTGGAAAGAGAGATGGGGCTGAGTCCGATTGTTGTCTCCAAGGCTTTCTCGATGTACATCGAGTGGACGAGGAAGTTGCAGTTGGATAGGGAATTAGCAATCCAAGCCATCAACCTTCCCTCTGGAGCCTTGATGTTATCACTCTGCCCAACGTTATTCATGTTGATGAAGGTTGCGCTGGACACATGGGGCATAGTGGTATGGGGGAGAACAGAAATGAAGGAAAAAACTGGCAATAATCAGCACTATCTCACCAGATGGCTAGTGAAGCCCAGTGCTCTTACGGCAGCTAGGGACACTTGTCATACCCAATTTGTAAAAATAGGTGACTCATGGGACTTTCTACTTGGTGCCTATCCAGAAATTGCCATGGTACCCTTTGGACTCTACCTGGATGAAGGCCTCAAGAGAAGATAATGACTGATTAAAGGAAGGGCAGACTCCATGTCCTCTCTGTCTAGTAAAAAATATAGAAAGCTTCATGAAGTGCGCCACATGTGTTTGGTGTTAGATTGTCGACACACAATGGTAATTCAAGTTTGTTACATGAAGAAAATCATGAGAAGAATATTTTTTTATCACAGATTTGGAAGAGGTTAGGCAATGATTTCTTCAATCGTTGGATCTTTTTACAGAGAACTTACCTAAGCCCTTCAAGAAGGAAGGACCCTGTCTTTTCTTGACGACAAGGTGAAGAAGAAATTGGTTGTCAACTCGAAGGAGATGGAATCTACTCTTATTGGGCAAATAGTTGAGGGGACTGGCACCTTAGAAGTTATACAAGTGGAGAAGCAGCATGCAGGGACTTTGTTGGCCCATTTTTCACTTCTAGTGCATCTGGCTACTGCTGGAAATAAGAATGGCGGGTGCAAGGTGGAGGCGTCCATTTGTCATTTTGGTGCACGAACCCAAACTTTAAGGCCAATGACTGTCTTGTATTATTGTTGTAGCAAGGAGTTGTATGAACTTATGAAGTATGGAGGAATTTGGTATACTGTGTACTATCATAGCATGGAAGCACGTCAACGAACAAACTCGAATGGCAAATTAATGGAAAACAACCAGCATAAAGACGTTGGAAGATGCACAAAGTATCATTGAAATGTGTCTTGTGTACTGCTCATATTACACCGGTGACCGGAGCCAGTCCACACTTCTAAGATGATAAATTCTGCTACTTCTGCATCGATGCCCAATATCTGCTATGTCAGGGTCATGGCTGTAGGTATTCACCATCCTGGAAAAGCAATTGCCGATTCACCATTACCTTGTTTGGATTGGCAACTTAAGAAAGGTGACAGCAGGGCGAAAGGAAACGATGCAACCACAGAATTAGAACATTTGCAGTCTTCATGGGAGACAATTTTGGACCTGCTGAATACTTCCAGAGGGAGCTTGGTTTTCCCAATTCTTGCTACTAACGTGAAGACAACAAATGGTTGTGTCACAAAGGGGAGAGTCACATTGTGGTTTGAAGGACTAAAGTCAGTTTCGAAGCCAATGAATGGGGTGCGGCCTGACCAACCCACTCCAAGAAAACCTTGGGGTAAAATGCTTGAGTTATGTTTGCACATATCTAATTTTCAATGCAATGAACGGTACAGTATGCTTTCAATCTGGGGTAAGGGCAAGGCTTCTCTACCTATGTTATGCCAGACTGCCAGTCAACTGGGTCTGCAAAGGACTCAGGGTGTAGGGGCTTTGTGGACAAATGGCTGAATAAAAATGTCACCATTCTAAGAAATCATTGCAGTTCTAATGTCAGCCTGTTTATTCGGGTGGAGCACATGGACCAGGCAAATTACAGACCGTCCTTATATGATGAAAAGGACAACTTATCATCCATTCGAGCAAGTGATTTCTCTCAACGTGATCACTTGGAGCCTGGAGACATACACAGGACATGCCCTTGATCAAACGGCTGGTCTTTACCTTGCCATGAGGCTCATGCTTAAATTATCTGATCTGAATTTTGCAGCAAGCTTGAGTGCCCTTGCACGGGCCCCAACAAGAATGGGCTTTAGCTTACTTACACCAAGGTGGGACATGGGTGGGAATGAAAATTTCAAGCCTCATGTGTTCGTCCATAAATTTACTCTAACACATGGAAGGAATTGGCCCTCCAGGGGCAGCATGGCAGTGAGGAGAGAGACCATCAACCAACTCACGGAGGAGTTGACTCAGCCAACGACCACACCTTGAGGACAACTTGCCAAACTTTACAGGTTCACACCTTCAGGAGAAGGTGTTTTCTTGAAGGGGGAGTATTGTTAGATATCAGATATGGGATCCTGGGTCAGGTCCCTTGAACTGACCCATTAACCCGCATAAATAGGGTCAGTAGACCAGAACAGGTTTTATCGCAGAACTGATCGGGTGTTCCTCTGGGAGGCGAAACCCTAATCTGGATCACTTGATAAGTTCAAGGAAAGTCCCCTGTAATTAAATAAAATATTGAATCAAGAAAATATTTGTCATGTCTCATTACTTTTGTCTTCTCAGTCAGGATGGTTAAAGAATCTGAAGATGCTGTTATTTAGAGGCAAAATACAAGTTCTCATCCACTTTCTTAAAAAGTAGCTCTACATAGCTTCCATTTTAAACTATTATATATATATATATATATATATATATATATATATATATATATATATATATATATATATATATATATATATGTATATATATATATTGATATCTTGAGGTACCCTGAATGCATTTAGATCAAGTTTGCTGAAGCTTTTAATTTTTTAATGCAGATCTTTCGTTTTTTATATAGTCATGCTGATGTTGTTGACACTCCCTCCTTCACATTGGATGAGTTTGCTCAAGCGTTTAAGCACAAGGTAAATGTGATTTGTAACCTTGATTTGTGAGAAATGTTCAGTCCTTGGCTCAAACTCGAAGCTTGTGGAGCCTCAAGTAATATGGTTTAGGGTTATGTGTGAACATGCATGTTAGTATATCCCTTCTTAGTACTCTAGCTTATCTCGTGCATAGGCTTGTTATTCTTGATTGCATGCTTTTTTCAGACTATGGTTCAGTTTGTTGGCTTCATTTGAAGCATGCCAGATTGTGATTATATATAAAAAACATATTGGTAAGTTTATCTAGTGTCAATATAAAAATGCGTCTTCAGCTGCTTAACCAAATGAATTTATCATCCATGAAATTAAACCCAATGTACAAATATGTGCTCTTGGGGCTAGTTCAGGTGCAGTGAGTGACAAACAAGAAATCGATTGAGCCATTGTCACAAATGTCACCAGCATTTTAAAAAATGTCATGACTTGTTGTTTTCAAGCCAGCCAAGAGCATAGGGAAAATGTTGTGGTCTTTCCAAAATATCTTTAGAAAATAAATAGTGTAATCTTGTAGCAAGAATATCATAATACTTGGCCTTTTTGATAAAAAAGCTTCTTGTGTCTTTTAAATCCTTGTTTCCTATTTAAAACCTATAATGCATGTCATAATTTTTTGGTGAGAAAATGGTAGAAAATAATTTTTTAATTTTTTTATTATATTCTTTGTATGATATATAATCTTTTGAATTTATGAGATTTTCCATATTTTTTTAGAAAATTTTCAAGAAAAGACTTTCTGAGAATGATATCTGTTGATGCTTATTTCAGAAAAAAAAATTTATGATAAAATCACTAGTATGAACTGTGCATCAAATTAAAATTCAGTTTAGTCGAATGAAGTCCACAGCAAGTGTGTACATTGTTCCGAAGCACCACAAACACTTGAGTCTCCAACAAGAAAATAAAACATGTAGAACCTATTACAAGAGTTCGAGCAGAATTAAAAATTAATTATAGCATACTAAAACCGAAAATTTCTAAAATTATATTCAAAGGTTGTTGGCTCTTTTCTGAGGTCGATTGGATTTCAATCTTTGGATAACACTTCCTCAAAAGCATGAATTCCCCTTTAGTTTTTTCTGCACCACATATTTGCACCTGCAGACACAGAAAACAAAACAAAACCAGAAAAAAGAAAAAAAAAGGAGAGCCAACTTGTAGGATCCTATACTCTTGAGTCTTGACAACTTTTTTTTTTTTTTTTTGCACTAACTACTAATGTAGTTAGTTGCTAATCTAAGAAACTTGTTGGTGCCTGTAAACATAATGATAAAGTTAAACAGTGAAGAAGCCATTTAAAATGCCTACAAAAAAACGATCACACTCTGAAAATTACCACCAAGGGTCCAGAATTAAGAACATCCTCAAGCTATATTCATTCTAACTAGAACAAAAAAAGGTAAAAACAAAAACTTGTAGAAATCTGGAGAAATAGATATAGCAAAAATCCGTCTTAAATCTATTATGCAGTTCAACAAAAAGTGTAGACCTACTCTATATTACCATAGTCAAAATTAGAGAACAAAGAAATACAAAAAAAAAGTATATCTAACACAATAATTAAATCCTAAACCACAACTGCAGAGTCTGAAGTTCAGCAGAAACAAAGCCTGCAAAACCAAAAATAGTCAGGAAAAAAACATCAATAATTTCCAAAATAAAATTAGAAAATTCTGTACTTTTGACCACTATTTCTGCTACCTACGTCACATAGGTGTGCGGTGCAGGCATGGCACCATTCAAAAAATCTTGGGTGCAGATGTACATATACATGTTGTGTGTATCGTAGACAGAGAGAAGGAGAGATAGTTAAAAGTAAAGATAAAGCTTCTTATTGTAATAAATAAGAACTTTAAGTTACAAAATAAAAGCTTGAAAGTTTAAAACTTCTAAGAAAACTTTGTAAACATGCCTCTTTTTATAAATAATAACAAAAAGTGGTTTAAAACAAAGATATCTTATAAACACCCTAACCCTTGTTAATCTCAACCATGGCCTACCTCTCCAGCCGCAGCCAGGTAAGTCCTTGTTCGTCCTCATCTTCCTTCTAACTTCCCCCTCCTCCTTGTCCTTCATGCTCCTTTTTTTTCCTGTTTTGGTGGGTACTGCTGCATCTGAGCAGCACCGCACCTGCAGGCTGCACCAACTAGTCTTGTCAGCATAGGTGCAGCACCCAAAATGGCAGGTGCGGCAACCATGATGGTGCGTCCATGTATCATAGTCTACAAGTATTGAGTTTAAGACACACCAAAGTTCAAGTGAAAATTCATTTGACATAGGCCAAAATCATCAAAAGAAGTATGACAAACAAAACCAATGCAGACCGAAGAACACAAAAACAAATTTCACTCTTAACTTGCAGAAACATTTAAACCTAAATCAAATGCTATAGACTGACCTGGTATTACGAAAATAGATAGGGAACTACCCTAGGGACAAGAATACAATGAAAACATAAAATATAATTATAAGAACTCGTTCTAATCTAAACCAGCAACCTACGGTCCTACAGCACTAAAAACACTAATTCTACAATCTAAATTTGTAAAGAGGAGTTAAAAAATTATTTAGAGTATCGGAAATTAAGTAAAAAACACAAAGATTAAGTAAACAATGCCTAAACTACTCGACCAATCTCTAACAGAAAACTGCGTCAATAGACTCAATACATGATTTACTTCTAAACTCAAATGTACTTTATAAACCTATGCCATTTCTTTGGGAGAATTGAACTATGATAACTAAGACAGTAATCTAACTACCTAAGCCAGAAAATGTGTGATCTATTATGGAATTTCTTAATTATTCTAATTTTCCAACGACTACTGAAAATTGAAGCCAGATAATGAGACCTTAGACTATGCCGATGGTTTTTCTTTTAAAATCCAATTAAAATTATACTCCTACCTAACTAAATTTTAACTAAATGCTATTCAATTGAGAACACACAAAATAAAGCAAAAATTTATCTACTTCAACTTTCTTGTTTAAATAGATCTGGCTGATCAAGAGGACATGGCCAGTTCGGCAGTTCCTTAAGTGGGGATCCGTAAATGGGGATTAAGGGATGACAGTATCTGTTAAAAGTTAAAACTGTATTTTTTTTAATACTACAATTTCATAAGAAAGCCGAAGACCAGACACTAATAAGTAATAATATACTAAAAAAAGGCACATCTTTGTGCAAAATGAATAAGAGAAAGTACAACTGAGTATGATCTCATCCTGACCAGGCTTAGGCTTGAAATAATGCCACCTTAAGAAAATTTGTTTTTAACACATAATAAAATTCAACACTATCCTGACTAAAACCAAAGTCAAACACCACAATAAAATTCAAAACTATTCTAGTTAAAACAAGGGTCAAGCGCCATGTTTTTGTGTTCTAATCATGCTTACAACCTATGGAAAAATACTTACCTAGGCTTATCTAATATGGAGAAGGGGGATAGAAAGGATAAGCTTCTCGCTGCTCTTGATTCAGATTGGATTGAGAAGAAGAAGTTGATGCCACCAGCCTTTTCACACATGTACAAAGCCACTCGGAAGGGTTTTTTGGAGCTGGAGGATGGCGCACACTTGGCTGCTGCTTCACTGGAGGGAGGGTTGAGGAGAAGACACCAACTAACTGCTCGAAGCATGGAAGAGAAGTGAGGATTGATGCCAAAGTGGGGGATTGTCAATCTTTAGGGATCTTGTTACCATCAACAAAATTTGGTGACAATGTAATGAAATACTTGAGAAATAGGAAGGAAGATCACCAAGAAAAAAAAAAGTTGTCTGTGTGAGAGAGAGGGAGGGGGAGGGGAGAGAGAGAGAGAGAAGAAGAAGACGAAGTAGTTGGATAGAGTAGATAATCCAACTGCTTAATATCAATCTAATTAATTACAATAACAACTATTTGACAATATGAACCCCAAACAAGAGATAGCTTAGACATCCTTATAGTAAACCATGATCTGTTTAGAAATTCATGTTATAGCATGAACGAAATGTGTGTGTGTGTGTGTGTCCAAGTGTAACTGCAATAGTTGCAAATATATGATTCACAAGAGGATGAAGAAGTAGATTGAATGCCTGTTCATTGTGTGTGCCAATACTTGAAGGGGAAAAAGGAAGTGCACATAACATATGTCAAATGCCTTTTTGGTAGATCCAAGATGAACGAAGAAATGTATTTTTATAGATACGGAACAAGCCATGGAGAAACTCAAGAGGTCATTTAAAAATGATTTATATGACAAGACCACAAGGGCTGTAGCTCAGTTCTTAGAGCACTTTTGTTACACATACACCTATACTTTTCAGCGGATCTCATGAAGCAATCAGAGACATTGTTCTTTCTCTTATTGAAATGAAATAGATGTTTTACTCTATCGATTTGAGAAAACAAGAGAAGAGTAGCATGACAAGTATGTGTTTGATTCAGTTCCAATTCAGACCGAATTTTAAGTTTTTAACAAATCATTGTTGTCATCGTCTTTTTAATTAAATACATTCATACAATTACATACATGCTTGTGTGCATTCCTTTGCTAGTATTAAGTTTTTTTTGTATCATATACTGTCTACCCACTGCTGCAGATTAGCTTTGTTACAGAGCCTTTGGTGCCTGATGAATTGATTTCACTGAGTTCTTTACTAATGGATTTGTTTCTGGAAATGTTCATGCTCTTAATGCTTTTTATCGATGGATTATGTGAAATATCATATGAATGTTGGCAGTTCTTAGTGTTGGAAAATGCAAGCTTACCTGCTACATTTTCGTGACCTCAGGTTGATTGAATTTGGATTTCAGGATTCTTTATTGCTTGGGGAAATTCATATGTCTCTGCTCAGCCTTTTGTTGACAAGCGTTGTTAATGAGCTTCAGAATGGAGCTCTTTCTTTGGCTTCTAAAGATTGTCAGTTCTATGCATTTCTTCAATTTGTAAGTTGAAAGTTGAAACTCAGAAGCTAAAGTTAATGACAATGGTTGCAGTACTTGTATTCTTTGTCTTGTATCGTAAGTTTTCTGAGTCAAAATAATGACAGAGGACTAAAAGATGAACACAAAGAAATGTAAGCTATTTTCTCATTCCTCCAAGTTCAAACTATTGCCATCTGCACTACCACCTTAACCCTCACAACCACCTTATGACATACAACCATCATCTCTGCAACCACAACTTCACTACTATTGCTGCTGCTGCTGACTCCACAACAATGGCACTGCTATTGTTGCCACCATCACTGGCAACAATACTTTTTGTCATCTTATCTTATCCTAACATGACCACCATGGTAGCAAGTACTACCACCACCATCATCGTTTTGACAATTACCATTACTAGCACCATTACTCTCACCACCCTCGCCATTGACCAGCCTCTACTTGTCATCATCATTATTGCTTCTGTTCTCGTCTGCTGATGCCATTTTGATCACCACAATTGGCATTGCTGTTGCCATGTCGGAACAGCACTTCACCTCTACTGCCATCACTAAAGCTTCATTACTGCTGCCACTGGAACCATTTCTGGCATCATGGCAACTGTTAGTGACAGTTGTATCTACCATTTCCATCCAGCACCTTGTCTCTCCTTGTTTCACTTCAAATAAGTTATCCAAACAATCCCCATCATTATAAGTTAAAATAAAAAATTTCTTTGAAAATGTCTTGTTTTAAATATAAACAGTAAGTAAAATTCAAATAGGTGTTCAGCTATTGAAGCTTTGCTAAATAATGTGCTAGCTATTGAAGCTTTGCTAAATAATGTGCTATCACTTGTCTGTTTGCATTGTGTCAGTGATCTTGTTTCAGTTGGATTTTCTTAATTTTATGTTTGCATTCAATGGAAGTTTAGCCTTCTTCTTAGAAGATCTTATCTTGCATGCACTTTGTATTTTTTTCAAAAACCATAACCATCAGCAGTCAGTGCTCATCTTGGTGCTTTATGATGCCAGAAACAAAATGTTGCATCAGCAGTAGCTAGTAAAATGTCTAGATTTTCTACTTCTCTGCTTCTATGGATATTGAAAGAAAACACCACACTTACGGACTTGCTTGTGTAATGTAATAGGTAAAACAACAAGAATCTGATATCATGCTGTGGAAAAAGTACCTGAATCCTCTTAGTTGGCCTGAAATACTTCGGCAGGTCATGCTGGCTGCTGGCTATGGCTCAAAGAAGAGTTCATTACTACAAGTTCAAAAAGATAATCACAAGGTACTATCAATGGTTTTTATTATCAGTTCATTACTGCAAGTTCAAATAGATAATCACAAGGTACTATCATTATTTTTTATTATCATTGTTATTATAAAATTCTGTATAATAAGACATAAACTAGCCATACAATTAACACTTCCTACAACTGATCTTCGTTGTGTTAATTCAAATTTCAATGTCATCTGTCTTTAGCTTGTAAATTCAGCATATTAAGTAGATGAAATTTGTCTTTAGAAATTCAGCATATTCAGTATATTTACTACAATTGTGTAATATACATAAATTTGTATGTCCTACACTGAAAATTTGATTAACGTGTGGTTTTGGTATCATTAAAGGATATTTGTGTAATATACACACTTAGCTCATGTCGATAGGTGACTCGGTACCAAGGTGCCACCTGATTAGTGGACAAAAATGACCCAGAAAGTCAGCCCTTGCTACCATAGAAAAAATGGCAGCGCCCAAAAACTCAACTGAATTGTGGACAATCAATAAGTGAACGTTCTCATCAGCATTATCAAGCTGTGCTGACCTAGTGAACACTTGATAAAAAACATGGAAAAATAGAGATATCAACCCTATGAGCTTAAAACAAACAAACTGCTGCTCAGCCAGCGCTAGCTTTGGCCCCACAATCCACATCTGACTCAGCCAAAACTTGGATGACTCGGCCTGGCCATCCTATGACTTGGCTGAGTCTTGATAATTCCTAGTTTTCCATTTTTTTTTAAAAAAAAAAAAAGTCTGGTTGAGGACCAAATTGAAGTCATGCTGTCAGTGGAGTCAATTCAGCTGGGTTTCTGAACTGTGTTTATCTGTAAATATTAGGTCGATGTGTCTGGATCTGGATCCAGGAATCTCTAATCTAGGTGGGGATTCTTTTATTTAAGCATATGCTGAAGTGTTTCAATAATAGCTCATTTTATTTTGTTTCTCTATTGAAGGGTATTCTTGTCAATAGCACGAACTGTGAGAGTATGTTTAATATTATTAATGGTTAGAGTTAGGAGGCATGTTCTGTTGCCTTGCTGCTGCTCCAACCATTTTGCACTTCTCTCTTCTCCTTTTCTATGTTTTCTGCAAACCAGGATTGCGGTGATCATTTTTCATTCTGATACCTTAAAATATCATATGATGTCAAAGCGTGGTTGCAGAATTTTATCAAAAGGCATGTTCTAAGAGATCTGAAAGTATTTGCTCTTCTGGTTAAGAGATTAACAACCTTATTGATTCTTGTTCTACTCTTGTTTTCCTTCAATCTCTGTCGTCAAAACCTGTTTGTCCTTTCAATCTGCCTGTCATGAATTCATAAAATCATCCTTCTAAAGTGCTGCTATTTTCTGTTATCTGATATATCTGAATATTTCTATCTTATCATGCCCAAACTTCTTATTCATTGTGCTGAGCATTCTTATTATCTGGAATATATACTGTGTCTGAACAATTTCTGTCATCCATCTGTCTTTTAAACTGAAATATTCCTGATGAGGATCTGCCATTGGAATCTGTCCATTGGATATAGTGTTTTCTGATCAGTTTTGAAGTTTTCAACAGTTGTATTTCACTTTTCAATCAGCAGTGAAGAAGAAACTTCCTTAAAATTGCACGTGTTCCTTTGTATCCAGCGTCTTGTTCTGTAAACTATAAGACAGATTGTGAGTACATTTCAAATTCTGATCTGAACATCGTCAGCATGAAAAAAGAAACGAGTCTTCAGAGTCATTTCTGGTTGAGGTTCTTCAATTACTTATGTTGAAGAGCTGCCGATTGGTTCTTGGTTCCTTATACATTCATTCCTTGTTTCCTAATCTTTTGTCTTAATTTTTTGTCCATGGCCTTCTCCTTGCATTCCGGTCTTTCATCAATTTCCTTAGTCAGTTGGTTTTTAAAAAAGCTTACTCATTCCAATTTCTTAACATGGAAGAGGCAAATAATTCTATGGAGTTAAGATTTGATGAGCATCTAGATGGTTCTGTTCCTGCACTGCTTCAATTTGTTTTGCAGGAAACCAATGTTTATAAAGTGTGGCATACACATGATCAGTAAAGAATCCTTAGTACACAGCTTGGAGGAAACATGACCAGTCTTTGTAGCCTACATCACATCTATAATTTCTCAGGAAGTGTGGCCTCAGTTCACTATACTGCCACACAATTGTAGAGTAAGCATGCAAACACTTACTCGCAGATATCAAAGGCTTGAATATTGTACCTAAAAAGGAAGTTTCAGAGTCTAGGAGGGAGCTGAGTGTCAGTTATGGAATATATAAATGATATGAAGAACGTTAATGATTAGTTGGCTATTGTTGGAAGTGAAGTCTTAGACAAGGATAAAATTCAACAAACAATGGACTGGCATGAGATTTTGATATGTTTACTATGGCCTTGTCATGTCAGCCCACTATTCCTACTTTTGAAGAGCTTCAAGCAAAACTCACTTTAGGATGAGATGACCATGAAGCAAATGGGGAAGGGAAATGAACAAAATCTCACACTATTCTGGCAACAAATACATCAGCAGGTGGCGGTGGGATGTTGCCTACACATACTATTCTAGGAGGATTTAATGCCACACATCAAAAGAGGGTGTGCACTTGTTTTCATTAAAACAAAAAGGCAATGTGAAAACTGATTGCTGATATAATCCGTAGAATAAATGAAAGATGAACATATTCAAAAATAAACCGGCTTCTAATTAGAGTACAAAACCGCTGCTTGGTAATGTATGACACTTTTATTGTCTGGCCTATGATAAATGATATTCAAACAAAATGAACAAAAAAAGTGGTATGTGGACTCAAGAGCAGCTACCCATGTCATAGACAATGCGGATAAGTTATTTGACCCATCTCCTTGTATTAGAAAAGGTAGTATAGTTGTGGGTGATGGTAGTCACCATTTAATTATTCACGTTGGCGATGCATTTATTCCCATGTCTAGATCTTCTCTCTCCTTGTTCAATGTTCTTAATACATGGTTGTTTAAAGATGAACAAAGAGTGATCTAAGCGAGTTATCCGAAATGTCACACCCCAACACTTTGACCCTGAAATAAATTTTTGTTGTTTGTTAAAACATAAAATGTTGAGGTGCGACGACACAACGATTCAAAAGGAAATGAGCTATGCAAATCAAAGACAATGAGACAAAATTTCCATTATATAATAAATTTTGTTCATATAAAATTACTTCACATTTCTCAATAACACATATGACAAAAATGCCTCAAAACCATGACATTGATGCCTAACAAAAACAAGACATCAAAAAGACTTAAACATGACGCGCTGACACTACAATAGACCCAAAATTTCCCCAGTATGATGTGAGTTGAGTCATCTGATCAACCTGCTGCCCTGGGTCCGTCAAAACCTGAAAAATAAAACAACAGAAGGCTTAGTCTTCGCAGTATGGCTAGATAAATCCCTAACCCTTGTAAGGACTCAAATCTGGGATATAACAATTACGAAAGCAAATCACTATCATGTTATGATAGGAGCATGTAGTCACATGACTTGTTATGAAAGCCCCTCACATATACCACGACATGTAAAGGCCACTCAATGGCCATACTTAATACATTCAATAATCACATGTATTTCTTGCATATTCACATCATTCACATTCTTTTCATTTACATTAGTTTTAGTGAATTGACAGTTCCTGTGGGTGCAAACACAGACACGTACACACTACGAGCGACCTACAGCCAAGAGACAACCCCTGTGGTGGCCCGAAACGATACAGCTTCTTTCATGCTACAACGGTAGAGCACTCATTCATGGATGAGTGAATTCCAAGGAAAGTTACTCAGCCTTCCCTAGGACACCTAGGTTGGGAAGGTGGGAGCCCAACACTCCAAGCACATCACACAACGATATCCTGGGGCCTTGCATCGCTTGGGGCCTATGCTCCAAGCAAGCGAGACCAGTGGCAAAGGCGGGACATCTCTCAAACACATTGCCACAACCCACTTGCCTCACATCTATTAATCTTTCTTATCATTATGATAGGACATTCACAAAATAACTGGCTAGCACATGAGGTTAGTGCACTTTACAAGCGCACCCATGCCTCCAAACGCCTCCACACAAGGGCAACACATATAGTCAACATTCTTACTAGCCGTCATAACTTTACAGTTAGATCTACCATTCAATTTCATTCATTTGCATCATGCTCACGATAATGCATACGAAACATATTACAACATTCACATTATCAAACACATCAATCACATCTTTCAAAACTTAGTCAAACTACGGAGAGTAGTCTCGATCCGTGATTGGCTCGTAACTGTCCTATGCAATTATCATTCTAAGATGCTTTCTAATGCACAATCGGGGTCGAGGAGATACTCGACTCGATACTCCACCTCATCTGTCCTAAACAGTTATCATTGCTAGCATGCACATGCAATTGCGTAGTAATTTTAAAAACAAAACTAATCTCATAACAATTTAATCACACACATATATTCATTCAATCATAATAGAAACATAGGATCCAACAATCTTGAAGGGCACACATTCCAAAGTTAGCTTCAGGCAAGGATTTGCTTGGAATGCCGCCATACCTGTAGCGCATTGCCAAAATTACCCAAAACGCCTCGAGCTTCGAATTGTGTTGCTTAAGGTCTATTCGACGTGCCCGGTATTCCCGCAAACAAAGTTAAGCGATAAGATTTCTACTCGTTTCGCTTTACAATCTACACAAGTATGAAATAGAATCATTGAGGCACAGGTCGTCGCCTCAAGAGGGTGCCGACTCTTTGAGGTTGTAACTAAATTACTTAAGTTCTGAACTTTCGATTCAACCAATCATTAATACGTTTCTCACTTGCTTTCTTAGTTGAGGCGTCTTCCCAGTAAATATGCTTCCCAACTTACATATTTTTTCCCAATGCACAATGCAATACACACATCAACAATAGTATGTGCCACATGTTTGCAACAACGGTCCTACATCTTCTCAACCGCATCAAATCTCTACCATGTTTCCTAATCGCTTCGAAAATTAACCTATCATGCTAGAAAGATATTTATACATGTAGATCCTCTTCCTTCTCAAAATAGTCTTAAACTTTTTCCAAAATAGCAACGTCGCTAACATGCATTCTAAATCATCAAATCTTGAGTCTGGCATACTCAAATAATAATTATACATGCCCTAACAGAAATTATTAGACAATTCAGGCTCGATTAGGCCTCGCTCACCCCATTCTTAGAGTTCAAACTGTTGTAGTGCTCCTGGCAGCCACCTCAAATGCTCGATTGATCCCAAGCGGTTAAAATCAGGCAATGTCGTCGCCACCAATGCCTTCAATTCACTAGTATGAGGGGAAAGACACGTCCCCAAGCTGCAATCCCAATCCAACAGCCACAAAAGGGTGAGAACAAGCGAAAGGAAGTTTAAGAGGGGTTTGTCGTTAGAAGGGGCATTCGACAAAGTGAAAGGGGTTCGGCTGAGAGGGATAGTTCAGTTGGGGGAGGCTGAAGATGAGAGAGAGAGCACGAGAGATGTGAGTGAGAGAGAGACAGCACACAGGAGATGTGAGTGGGAGGAGGCTGGCGGTAAGGAGAGAGTGCGAGCAGTGAGATGGGAAAGTAGCGAAGGGAGAGGGACATTACTCGGGTCTGAGGGGGAAACAAATAGAAAAATGGGGAGAGGGAGAGGAACAACACTATGTGGGGGATTAGGGAGAGCTTGAAGGGGACAAAAGACGAGAGGATGAGAGGGCGAGTGAGGAGCGTCGGGGGAAGAGGGGGGATTCGACAGAGAAGGATCGGGACAAAGGGAGAGGCGACAGAAATTAACGAGGGAGGGAGGAGGAGAAGAAAGAAGGAAGAAGAGAGAGAGAGAAATCAGGCGAGCTTACCTCAACGCCGCCGCACAGCACTGCGGCCTATGCTGCTGCTGCAATTTCTTCTGCCTCCTTCTTCTCTGTGTTGTGGTCGAAGCAGAGGAAGAGATGAAGAGGAAGACGAGGAAGAAGAGCTCCCCGCGTCGGGCTCTTCACGTGGGTGAGGTTCGGGTCCGGGTCTGGACCCAATCCAGCCCGACCTGAAACAATGTCGAGCATTACATGAAACCATATTTTGTATTTTACCAAAAGAACTATCAAATTTTCAAACAAGGCACCTGCTTTAGCCCATAGCTTGCTCTTTGAAACTTGCATACATAAATCTTGGGACCTTCTTCCATAGATCCAGAGGGTTGTTCAATGTAAACCTCCAGAAGGTTGTTCCATCGCCTGAGTTTTGACTAACTCATGAGTTGATGGAGTCAAACAAGTTTTTGCTTGATCATGTTGAGTGTTAGATGAAAACAAGCCCCCTACTGGGTTGACCCACTAGGACTTGAGTTGAGCCGAGCCAAGTCAAAATTGGTGAAAATTGGATAATTAGAAAAAGTAGAAAGAGTAAACATACCTTAAAAGCTCAACAGATGATATCAACTTTGCTCTTGCAATACACAAAATTCAAGATATATCAGCAACAAACAGGTGTCAGTCCAGTTTTTGTTCTTAACATGATCAGGATTTTGACTTGACTCCACAAAAGAAAACAACTAGATGGGATTCTTCTGTTCTAACTTTGATGCCATGTAAAAGTATAGATATATGTCCATATAACAAAAACTCAAACCTCACATGAGCAAGATGCACGAGCACATGTTGTATAACATGCACCAGGGCACAAGAAACATAGTCTCTTTAAGAAAATACTAGAGATATTTCAAAGGAGCATACTGCACATTGGGACAAAGTCCCTTGTTTATGCTTCTATTTGCCTAGCATAACGGCTAGCCTGCAAGCAAGAAAAAAATGATAAAATAATAAAATAAGAGATATGAATGATAAAATCATATGTATATATTATGTACATAAATATATAAATGTATTATCTGACTAATCATATAAACACAGATGTATGTTTAAGTACATATGTACATGTACCTTAACACAAAAGGTTGTGATGCTTGGGTTAGTGGGCACACACAGATGCAATCATGGACACTTGATGCTATAGTGACAACAAAAATTGGGCTTGTTTGTTACTCTTCAGATACTCTCTCCTCACACACACACACACAGAGATATGGGAGAAAAAGGAGGTAGCATATCTCTCCTGTTTCCTCTTTCAGTACAGAGAAAAAAAAGCTTCATGGATAACCCACTTATCCTTTGATAGAGACACACCAAAGGATAACTTATCTAGAAAAGCTTATCGACTTTTTGGGGCATCCAGATATGTCCTTAAGAATAATTGAAGACAAAATATAATTTTGTTTGTCCAACAGCTCTTGGTGGTATCACTTTAGGCACTCTATTTTTTTTTGCTTTTTAATTCCTTGATTCCATCATCATATGTAAACCCTTTGTATTTCAATAAGATGGTTACTTTTTTCTTTAGGGAGCTTATATGTAATTCAAAATGTCAATAATAATTCAACTTTAGTTGCAAAAGGTTACCAGGAAAAGGAAGAAAGAATGTCTGGGAAATGTGCTTATCTTTGTCATGATCATTCAGTCTGTAGGTTTTTCGGAGATTTCAGTATGTTGATATTACATTACAACTTCAATCCAAAAAACTCTGTGCACAAAGTATTGCTTTTGGTTCAATGATGTCATATATTGCTGTGTCGAAGACCTATCGTTTAACTGTAATGTGGATAATATGGTTCTTATAATTGGCGTTGATTGAAAGCATACGTATCTATATGTCCACATAGGGCCATTATTTACTTCCCACTTTCTTCATAAGTTATTTTGCATATAAAAAGGAGTTTATGTCTATTCATATGCCCAAATACTTTGATTCATCTTGCTATGACTTTTCACTGGTTCATGAGATTGTTGGATAAAAGATTTCTCATTATTTGCACCACAATCTTGATGATTTTTTAGGAGCAAAATCAGCTATTGAAGCTTGGACTGCAACGAGGCACTTTGAAGGGGGAGTTGTTCCATATTTTGCAAGAACAAGGATGCAGTGGTATGAAAGTTTGTGAATTAGTGAAAGCTTGTCAGGTATGTACACCACTTATATGATGGTGATTATTCTGTTGTGTGTGTGTGTTGACGTCTTGAACAATGTTGTATTTTTAGATTGGCTGCAGTGACATCATTTAACATATTTCCTTTGTTTTCTTTTGGTGAAGATCACTGAGATGGATCTTCCCAAATCAGCTCACGAATTGGAAGAATCAATACGTTCTGCTCTTTCAAGGGACATTAAACTGTTTGAAAAGATATCAGCTTGTGCATTTCGTATTCGGTTCAACCCTTCTAGTCAGGCAACAGAACAACTGGAGTCTGATTCTGAGGATGCAGGGAGTGTGGAAAACAATTCTATCGGTTCTGAAGGTGATGATGCTGAGAGTGATGAACCAGAGGAGTTGGATTCTGCAACTGATAAGTTTGGTATGGTTGGCCACATTTCTCAAAGCAGAATTACAGGAAAATGGATAATTGATAACTCTGAAATAGATGAAAGTCAACCAGGGGAAGCTTGGATGTTGGGCTTGCAGGAAGGTGACTATGGAAATCTAACAATTGAAGAGAAACTGGATGCTTTGGTGGCTCTTGTTGATCTTACAAATGCTGCATTTAGTATGAGGGCAGAGGTAGTTTAAAATTTACGTTGACTGTTCTTCTGGTTTCCAGTACATCAGTTATAAAGTCATGCAATTTGCAGCTGAAACTGTACACACACACATAAACACACACACACACACACACACACACACACACACACATATATTCCTATGGTAAATGGATTTTTAAGTTACCATCATTGTCTTCCTTGAATGTTTACTGTGCATTACACTACACAAATAACCATTTATTGGCACTCAATGGTAATCATGGTTCTGCACCGATCATGGTTTCTATTCATTGACAAACTAAAGATTAAGTAATTAAATGATATTTCTGGATGTTAAAAGCTAATTTATTCCCTTTCCTGTTCTCCATGCAGTCCAAGAGTGGTCTTTTTTGGTAGTAGTCACTTGCCATCTTCTTTGTTCATAGTTCCATTGATATACTTTTGCCTAGTGAACTGGAACCACTTTTCCTTTTGTTCCTTTGGTGTGAAGGATGATAGCAACACTGGGGAATTCTCGGCGCTGAGATCAAGATATTCAATGTTATAAAGTTAGCAACGAAAAGGCCAGTCTTACATAGTGCACCTTGCTCAGGCTGATTAGGGACATTGAAGCAGCTTCTTAAATTCATTCTTTGTAACATTTAGTGCAAAATCCACCAAACATGCTTTATGCAATTGGCATCACATGGTTGCTTAAAAACAAAATCATTTTCTCAATAACAATGGCTCAAAGGCATAGAAGCATTTAAGATTTAAAAAAAAAATTACTCTGTTAAAAACATCTCATATATGCTTAGAGAAACATAATCTATAAATGGAGTAACCTCCACTTGAGAGAGAGACTTAGCTAGCCCTTTGACTAGCTCCAGCCTCCAATTGCTAGGTCTGTAGCTGTGTTGCTAGCCTAGTTGTTTGCTTAGTCTGATGAAAGGCCAATTTCGATCCAAACCAGAAAAAGAAGGATGCATACATAAAAAAGAAAAAGCAAAAGTAAAAAGGAAAAGATAAAAGAGAGTGAGAGTGTGTGTATATATGATAATAGAGTCTGCATAATGTATGCATAACAATACAATATTCTTCATATATATATACACACATACAGACACAAATATTTATGTTCTTACACCCTCCCTCTGACTTACAGTGCTATGATCAAAAGTTTGTCAAGAAGGAATTGAGATATATGGAACAGAACAACTTGGTCAATAAGTCCAATTAGATGGAGTGGGACAAATCAGTAGCGTTATTCATATATTCTTCTGTATTTAATTGGAAGTCTATCTTAAATTTTTGATTTGCTTTATAAGCCCGTGCCTAAAACCTGCTGAAATTATTTACATTATTTGAAATATATAAATGTTATTGATGTAAATTGAAAAATAAAATATTAGGTTAATAAAGTTTGTGCAGTAATTTGTTTAATGAAATCATGTTCTGAATCCATTGTTTTTTATAGGCAGATCATAAATAAATAAGAAAAGAAGGGCCACCACGTTGGAAACTATGCTTCCTAATAGGATTGAGAAACTAGGTTTCTTAAAGAGATGAGGGGAGGGTGGAACATCCCTCCTACCTCCTCAAAAGGATGCAAAGGGATCAATGAGCTTTCCTTGGATTTCTTCAAAAGGAAAAGAGAGAGAGAGAGAACTGTTCCTCATCTCCTTCAGCTTCTCCCACTCAAGCTGCCTGGCTGTCCAGGAAATTAGGAAAAGAAAAGAAAAGAAAAAGGATAAGCCCAATGGAAAGAAGCAAGCTACATTATTCTTACTTTATCTTTGGTTTTACCCGGCTGAGACCAGTTTGTGCGTCATGCTTAATGTAGGATGCACTAGCTTGTACAACTGTATGGTATAGGGTTGGCTCTTTGTTCAAGCGAACCAAGCCTCAATAAGTTAGTTCAGTTAGGGTTGACTGAGTAGATACTATCCTCCAAGCATGCATGCATGCACGCCTTATTTTATTAGCTTTTATTTAGGCAAGATGGTTAGTATGTGGCTGTAATTCTACTAGTGTGAAGGCTGTGCTGCTGCTTGCGTGATATATTATTAATCTGATCTCTTGTCATCCGAGGTGGTCCAGCAGTTAGTGCAGTTTGGTCGAAGGCCAATCTTTATCAGAACCAATAACAGAAAACATGCATAAATAAAAATTGAAAGATACCTAGAATTAAGAATAAAAAGAAAAATGTAAAAGTGTGTATGCCTTTATATATACACACACGCAAAAACACATACACACACAGATGCATATATTTTAATATTCAGTTTATGCAATAAGGATACCATGGATGAATTGGCAACCTAGGAACATTAGATACCATGTATCTTGATACTTCTGAATCTATCCAATTTCTTGCTATAGGAAGGTTGCCATAAGGACAGACACACCAACTAGGTTTGTTTTTTTTCCCTCTAAATAGATATCTTGCACGTCTCAACTTTTTCTGGTCCAAATCTGACTTGGAAGCTGGAATTTCCTTTGCCATCTCAAATGTTGATTCTGGTATGTTGAAGCTCCTGCATTCCTTGTGTTGCCTCATAAGAAAATGTAAAAAATTGGAAGTTTCAAAGTTCAATGTGTTTCAGATTCCCTGTGCACATATTATATCTACCATTTCATTATCAGTATGTACATGCTAATCTATAGCTTCATAATACAACTTGTTACTTTTTGACTTCCCGTTCTAGTTGATCTCATGTTTATACTTTCTTCTCCTTGTTCAAAATTATAAGCTTCACAATTTCAAATATGTCTTCCATTTATACATTTTGTGCTTTTATGCAGGAAATATGTGTTGTTTGAGGTGGATCTGCCATTGCTGAGTTTTTTTTTTTACTAGGAATTGTTAAATTTCTTGATCATTTTTGTTCTGCTTGAATACATGCATTATTCATCTCTTATTTTTGATTAAGGTTTGTTCTTTCAAGTTCATAAGCAGTTTCTAGCAAGTATGCATTTGATGGATAGTTGTACATTGCTTAGAAACTTTAGAATTTGATAAATGCTTAGTTCTCATTTAATTTATTTTGTCTTTCTGTGCAGAAGTCAGTAAGGGACAAACTTCAGGGGCCTCCAAGCATATGGGTCCATGGATCAGGGGCAAAAATAAAAAAGTCATACCAAAGTCTCAGTCCAACTCCATTTCAACAGCATTGTAATAAGAGTCTTATGGTGGAAGCTGGTTCTTCTCAAAAGCGTTGTCCAGATTTTGGGTTTCCTAGCAAGCACATGTCAGACAAGATGAAGGCGAGGAAGCGGAAAACAGTCGAGAGATATGGATCAAACAAGCATTGGATGCAGTCTGTTTATTTGGGGTCGGATCGTAGGTACAATAGTTATTGGCTTTTTCTGGGTGCATGTGATTCAAAGGATCCTGGGCACCGGAGGGTGTACTTCGAGTCATCTGAGGATGGTCACTGGGAGGTGATTGACACAGACAAGGTAAATGTCCATAGGAGTTTAAGAACGATTTATCTTTTGTACTCACAAGTCATATTTGTATGCTTTGTGGGCTAACCTATCATTTCTGGTGCACACAAGAACACACAAATGGGGTAGAAGGACTTTTTTCTTTGTTGCTTACTTGCTTTTTATTATGTTTAAATTCTTATCATACCAATTGGTCCCCCCTTGTCACGTGTAGAATTCTTAGGGGTTCTGGATGCCAAACGACACTTTTGATTGCCTACAGCTATTTTGTGTTTGCGATGAGCATTCATTTTTATGATCACTTAATCATAATTAGACCATATCTATTCCGGAAGTGTGTTGCCCTAAATTCCTTTTCTTTTGCAGGGTTTAGATGCTCTTTTGTCTTCATTGGATAGTAGGGGTTTTCGGGAAGCTCAACTTCTTGCTTCTCTAGAGACACGATTAGCCTCTCTACGCAGAGCAATGTTAGATGACTTGTCAGCTGAAAATGAGAACAAGTTGGTTAAATCTGCTACAGCTGTTACCAGTGAGAGTGGCTCCTCGCCCTTATCAGATGTTGACAACAACTTGGATGTTACTCATTCTTTTGATGATGGAACTGGTTTATTGGCTCCTCATTGTAGAATGGATAATGTTGGTCACACTAGTCGCCAAAAGGAAGCAACCTCAGATCACCGCCAATCTTTTGATGCATGGGTTTGGAAAAATTTTTACTATAAACTTGGGTCTCTTAAATATAAAAGAAGCACCAAGTTGGAGTCACTTGCTCGCTGTGAAAGGTGTAATGACCTATATTGGAGGGATGAAAAGCATTGTATAATATGCCATACTACCTTTGAGTTAGATTTTGATATTGAAGAAAGGTACATTGTTCATGTAGCCACTTGTAGAGGAATTGGTGATGGTGACACATTTCTTCATCATAAAGTTTTATCATCAGACCTACAATCACTGAAAGCAGCCGCCCATGCAATTGAGGTGAAGTTATGTGTCTGTATATGCATACATGCATTTGTGTGTGTAAGATTAGGAATTCTTAATTTCATTTGTAAGATTTTGTTTTATATGCCAGAACTTGGAAAATTCCTTGTGACTTCATACTGTGAAGTCTGAGTCTCGCTTTTGGTCACTTCTAGCTACTTTATCTCTTATTTGGTGTCTATTTGATAGTGGGTTTCTGATGAGGCTTAGTTGAGAAGCTATTTTTAAATACGTAACTATCTTGAATATATCAATCATTTTTTTCTTTTCTGATCGCCTGGAAGGGACAAAAGGGAAAACATCTTGTTGTTTCTTCAACTGTCCAGTATCCCGAGTCCACTTGGGATATGTTGCTTTTTACACTTTTATTGAACACACATCTCATTCTAGCAATCCATGAAGCTGCATTTGGTGCCAACTATGGAAAATGTCACTGACAGCAGCTTTCGCTGTCTAATTGGTCTGCTTCATCCTTGTGATAACAGAAGCCTAACATGTTCGAATTTTGAAACATGGTGGTGTTCTAAAGCAGGGAAGATGCTACTGATCAGCTTCTTGATTTATTTTTTGGTGGTTGTATTACATTGAGTTGTCTAAGAAAGATTGATTATTGTGTTCTTATCTTCTAAATTGTATTCTATTATTCTAATCTCAACTGCATTTTTTTTTTTTGGCAGGCGGTAATGCCTGAAGAGTCCTTACTGAGTGCCTGGTCCAGGTCAGGGCATGCACTTTGGGTCAAACGTCTGAGGAGGACATCATCTTTGCCTGAACTCCTGCAGGTATATGATTTGTTCAAGTTTTGCAGTATGAAGGAGAAGTGGCTTGGCTTGTCTGACCTATGGAAATGTTATCAGGTTCTGACTGATTTCGTGGATGCTATGAACAATGAGTGGTTCTTCCAACTTGGTTTAGATCTTGGTTCACGTACAGCTTTCAATGAGATTGTTATATTCTTTAACAGTATACCAAGAACAGTTTCTGCTGTTGCACTCTGGTTAGTAAAATTAGATCATCTTCTCACTTGTTATCTGGAGCAAGTTCAACCTCAAAAGCCAGCAGGAGGCCGTTAATCTCCAAAAGGTATGCTTACATCTTTCTGTTAGTTAGTCCCTTAACCTGTTTATATGTCTGGTGTGGTAATCGTGAATTTTTATGATGCCTGGGAAGAGTCAGATACCTTTTCTCCTTCCAAAATAATCAATCAGTTACCTAAGTCCAGAACATTGGGGATAAAGGCGGGTTTCACATTCATGTTTGATTTATAGTTGATGTGATGCAGTTTAATTTCTATTCGAAAAACATCTTTCAGGCTTTCAGCTATAGTTGGAGATGGCTTTCTTGAACTATTTGCTAAGTTTGCCCCTCTTGATATTTATTCTCCAGTGGTTTATATTTAATGTTTTAAGTCATGTTCACAATGAGTTCCACATAGATGCACACAAGTCTGTGAATGCCTTCAACTTTACGATTAAGATAAGAAAGAACTTAGAACAAAAAATCCTATTTGTCTTTAAAGTTGAAGGTTGAAATAAGATTTATGTCAAAAACGTTAAAGACTACAATGAAGCATATTAACCATATGGCATATGAGGAAAGAAGAAATAAATTGCAGAACATTTAAAAAGCAAAAGGAGAAACAAAAGCAGAAAATTTAAAAATAAAAAAGATAAATCATTCTACATGTGTTTGTGTCGGTATATATATATATATAGAGTGAGAGAGAGATGTTAGATTTTGAGTCAGTCACCAATGGCCATGACCCAAGCTGTGTAACCTAACTTGCTTAGTTATAGCCTTTTTTAGTACTACAAGTTATGTTTAAACTACCTTACATCTTGTAGGATAATACTATATGCCTAGTGATACAATGCATACAACTACAGTGTATGTAAGACTAGATTTGTATATCTTAACAGCCTCCCTCAAAGTATATATAGTTTTGGTTCATCGACAACTTGTTCTTCAAGTACTAGAACCTTTGCTTCATTAGTCTTTTAGTTCTGCTTCCTTAGTCTCCTAGTAAGGAGATCTGCCACTTGATGCTTACTTCAGACAAATTGAGGCTCAACCTCCTTGTCTTTGGCCTTTTGTTTTAAGAGTGCTGACCTACCTCAATATGCTTTGTGCGGTTGTGTTGTATGAAATTAAAAGATATTGTTACAGTATTTTTATATAAGAAGTGTGATTTTGAGATAACTCTCTCGTAGCTCTCAGAACTGCAGAAATGTTTACGTCTTCATATCTTCATATAATGTAGTGAGAGCCCCCAATCTCCTAGTTGCATAATGTGGCACATTGTACGATACTTATGTGATATAACATCACCATGAAGAAAGACAATATGCAGGACACCACTGATACTACTAGTTTTAGAGTGTAATGATACCATATTGAGTGTAAGTACAATGCACATCTCATATAGTACGTTAGGCTCTGTCACATAGACACTCTTGGAAGGGTCCATGTGAACACCGCTTGAGATGGGTGCACCTAGGACATGGCTCTCATTTTTTTGCAATTTTCCAGTATAGTTTTTGTATACTAACCTACATTTTGTGAATGTAGACACACACACACACACACACACACACATATATATATATATATATATATATATATATGTAGACACACACACACACACATATATATATATATATATATATCATAGTCACAAATAATGTCTCGGTGTTTTAAACGGCGAGGTTTTTCTCGAGTATAATACAGCGAGCTTGAAAAAAGAGGAAAAAAAAGAGAAAAATACGGTAAATTTTTAAAAATTTTAAAAAACTAACAATGGAAGAAAAATAAAATAAGTGAGAAACTAACAATATAAACATCAAAAGATAAGTAGATTTACAGCAAAAAAAATAGAAAATGAAAAAAAAACTGTTTGGCATTAAAAAAACTGAAAAAATGCGTTATTTTTCGTTTTTAACATTTTTTTTCAAAAAAACGTGTTTTTTTAAAGTTTTGAACGGCCATTTAATTTAACGCATTTTCCATGACTATGATATATATATATATATATATATATATATATATATATATATATATATATATATATATATATATATATATATCATAGTCATATATATATATGTATGTATGTATGTATGTATGTATGTATGTATACTATATGTATAATATCCATGTCCGTGCACAAGTTTTTTGAAAATGCTTTGCACAGATACCCACACCCATATGACATAGATGTTAGGGCATGATAATGTCTGTAACTTACTGATTACTATACACCTTAAAAACATAAAAAAGTGTAAAAAAAAGTTTCATTTTCTTCTTTGGACTGAATGTTCGACATGGAAGGCGTTCTTACATATTTAAAGTGAACAAAGCATAGGGCTTATTTGCAAGTGCTTTCATGGTTTTTGATGAAGCATATTCTATGTTTGTGTTGAGAAATCATAAATTTGAATTTTGTGACCATTAAGTTGTTTCAAGACTCAACGGCGTAAGTTGCACGTAATGAAATTTATCTTGATATCCATTTGAGTCTCTTAGACCAGAGTAATTTAAGTGGTCAATTTTGATTTTTTTAATGAAAACATGCGTGTTATGGGTAGCATATGCATGTTATTTTCTCTTGTTTATGCAATTTATATTTTCCATAGATTTTTTAGTTGGATTTTTTATGTGCTTTTTTCTGATTTTAGAATTTTTTTGTGGATTTTTAACATGAAAAAGAATTAAACTTACTTTACGTTATCGAACTTTGGACTCCACATTATGTTATGTATTTTACAATATTGGCAAGTATAAATCTATATGCACCTTTAGTGCTCGACTAGGTAAGAACCCTTTGTTTTCTATATGCTTCCTTGGTAAAGAAGTCCGTCCCCAAGTGCCCCTTTTAAATATCTCAGAATTCTTGTGGCAATATCCATATAATCATAGATTGGTTTATGCATGAATTTGGGTACCTGGTTTAATATGCTCATCCAGTAAAAGGAATGTTATGACAAGTACCTACGATGCTGTGATTACCGTTTAAGGTCATCATAGGAGTTTCTGTCAAGAGTGCTAAGCTTATGAATAAACATGCTTAAAGTAGCCAAGGGTTTACAATATTTTATTCTTTCTTCTTTCTATAAATTAAGGATGTATTTTTGCTGACTTAATGTTCGAGTCTTATCCTTTCTATCAACTCCAAGGAAATATCCTAGATTCCCCAAAATTTTCATCTTAAACCTTTTGCTCAAAAGATCTTTGCCCACTTGGATGTATTGTCTCGTGTTCCTTATAACAATTATATCATCCACATATATATGTGGCAAAATGATTGTTTCTTCACCGTGCAAGATAAATAGCAAGTGATTCAATAGGCATTGGTAACCATTTTTTTAAACTTGTAAAAAACTGTCAAACCAAGACTGAGAAACTTGTTTCAATCTTTAGATGGCTCTTTTTAGTTTGTACTTTGTACACATAGGTCATGGAATCCCCTTCTATATTCAAGTGGTTTGCTTTTGTATACTTCTTCCTTCAAATCTTTGTGTATATGAAAGCTAGAGTGCAACCTTTCAAACTAAGGAGGCACACATCCTTAAGAATAATGGAAGCAGAAACCTCACATTCTTGGAACAACTGAACATATATTTAAGAAAAAAATGTATACAAACTGGTATTTGAGCCAATATATACAAAGTGGGACTTTGTCCCTTATTTATAGGCAAAAAGCCAAGAGAGAAAACATGAGGGAGCTAGCTGTAGAGCTAATTCAAACAGCTAAATCATATCAGTTGAGCAACAGAAAATAAAAAAATAAAAATATTACAATAAACATTAAAATAACAAACTATATACGTGCCATATATATGTATGTAAAAGTTACTGCACATATGTGCAAAAAGAGATGTATGTGTTCATAATGTACATACGACCACGTACTTGCATAGAAATTAACACCCCTGTTCTTCTGATAATGTGATCATCAAAAGTTTGTTAAAAGCACATGAAAATATGTTGCATGTAATAGTCTTAGTAAAAAAAAGTCTGCAAGTTGATACTTTGTAGAGGCATGGGACAGTTCTAAGGTCCTGCATAGACGACCTTCTGGAACAAAATGATAGACCTTCTGGAACAAACTGATAGTCCATCTTTTGATATGGTTTGTTTTCTAATGGAATGTGTGATTGCTATCTATGTAAATAGCATTTTTTTTATCACAACAGAGTTTGGTAGCTTTTGTCATGTAATTATCTTTCAATAGGCCTTTTCAACCAGACAATCTCCATGAAAATGATAGATACTGCACGATACTCAGATTTTGTGGAGGACAAAGAGATCTTGCTTTATTCTTGCATTTCTGTAAGATCTAATGATCCGATAATCATTTAAGAACACAAAAATTTTGGTGGTGTGTGCCTATTATCAGGAGTCCTCCAATGTGCATCAGTATATGCAATCGTTCATTCATAAGGATGAAAAGGAGAATAGGAATAGTCTTTTTGTGATGCTGTCTCTGGTATATCTGGTAGTCCTCAGCTCATTACTGCTCCCATGTGAATAGAAGTAGGTGTTGCTGAATTGACTTGAAGGATGGACATGAACTGATGTACATTGTCAGGTCTAGTACGGATAAGTTGTTGAGGGCAAAATGAGTTGTGTATATAGTGTTGGATTCTTTGGAATTTCACCATCTTTTGTCTTCATCCTTACTCTTGCCTCGGGTCTTTGCAAAAAATCTTCAGAAATCTTTCCGAACAAATTAGAGAAGGAAGAGAATAAACTTGGAGATTACACACATCCCAAAGATAGGGGAGATGACTGATCCATTACACTAATTGACAAAGTACAATCATACCCTTATGAAGAATGGGTATTTTCATAACACGTTCAACATTTGATTGGATTCATATCCAAATCCAAAATAATAAAGTAAATAAAAAAACAAAAAAATGTGGGGACTTGGCTGGGGCTTAGCTCAACCATTTATTGTCTGTTTATCGACAGGCTCAAGGGGACTTGCACTCTGGACCCACCTTTTGCTGAAGAATGGGTATTTTCATAACACGTTCAACATTTGATTGGATCCATATCCAAATCCAAAATAATAAAATAAAATAAGCAAAAAAAATATGGAGACTTGGCTGGGGCTTAGCTGAACCATTTATTAAAAAATAAGCTGTTTATCAACAAGCACAAGGGGACTTGCACTCTGGACCCACCTTTTGCTTGCCACATGGAAGGCCATTGAACCAACTCCTTTTTGTTGTCAATAAGGTAAATCATATTGTATATGTACGCCACAAGTTTAAACAAGTTGAACCAAGTTGAGCCTACTTAGCTCGAGTTCAATTCACTTGTTTCATCGAGTTCATTTTTCAACTCAAACTTGACTTATTTATTAAACAAGTCGAGCTTAGCACGAGCAAATTCAAGTCGAGCCTAAGTTGGCTCGACTCCTTGCACATCCCTACTTACCAATTGGCTATACTCCATATGTCAGCGCCTAGGTAGAGGGGGAATGGACAAGGGGGCTCAAATAACAAGCCGTGCAACGATGCAGTGATATAGCAAGCAAGCAGCAAGCTTCTCGGTTTAGGACTGACATAAGCTTGTGACTTTAATAAATCTTTTGTTAGTTATTATGAACCACTTGTTTGTTTACTTGTTATGAATAATTATTATACATTAAAACACTAATTTATGTCAGATTTTTAGGATGCAGCAATGTCAGAATACTTGAAAATTGATGCAAGAACTCCATTTTTTGGTCAAAAAATATCATACAACGTTCAAACCTATGTCACAAAAAAAAGGTGGCTGCACGTGCCATCCTGTGTCTGCTGCAAGCTAGAGCTTTGATGAATCTATTTTTTTTTTTCCAGGAAAATATGCTTGTACCATGAGAGTGTGGTGGCTTGTATATTCGTGGTTGCTCCAGTAATCGTATTCATCCAAATGCTGTGCTGATGTAGAGACCTACAGACTGCTGTCTCAGCTTTGAGAAAGGTCTACTTATTTGGTACAAGCATCGGTTTTGGCCTTGTATGCCAACACATTGATGTATCCACAAGCTTCAAGAGAAATAGGAACATTGGTAGGACAAAATGCTGCTTCAAATTCTACTGCAAAATTTTGACTGTTAGGAGATGCCAGTTTGATCCATGGTGGTGTTTCAGGTTACTTTTCATACGCTGTCAACCATCTTTCGTTCTAAAGTTTTGTATGTTGGACAACTAAATGAGTTGTACATAAATATGAAAGGGAAATAACTTTGGACTTTTACATTTTAGATTTTTTATCCTGTGTAATCCTTGTTCTGAGAGTGAGGAATTTTCAGAAGTCAAACGTTCAGCTTGTTTGGCTTTGTTATGAGAAAGTTTATGGTCAAAAAATATATCAATCTTTGACAAAAGAAGTATGGCAACTGCTGTACTCTATTGTGTTTCATCATAAGGCATCTGCAACTTTCTGAGCTTTACTTTTTTATTTTATTGCAGCTGAACAAGCTAAGTGAGGCTTGAGGTTCGGCTGTTCGAGCTTTTGCTTGGCATATCATGTACCTGGCTTGTGCTTCTTTGAATAGAAAGGACTTCAGGACTTTAGAATCTCGTGTGTTTGATTTTTTAAATACGAAAGGCCTGTCAAAGCACAAGGTTGGGAGGTGCATCCTCTTTAAACCCCTGATCTCATTTATCTCATTTGATTTGATTTGTATTCCATACAGTAGCGGAGCCAGAAACATTTTGCTGAGGAGCACCGATGAGTCTCACTGGTTTACTGTGTTGGGAGCCTATGGAGCACTAACCCAGGTCTAGTGTGGCCACCACATTTGCAGGACCTGGGTCCAGCTCCATTGTATTAGAAGTTTTAAAGGGCTGGTGTGTGCAACTGCCCACACGGTAGCTCGCTACTGGTTTCACATAATAACATATCAGAGTGGCAAGAGAAAGACGAAAGTAAATGAACTGTGAATCGTTGAAGTGAAAAAGGAGGAACTGTTTTTGAGGCATGTGTATAGAACTAAGGCTGCACTGAACAGCTAAGCACAGGCTCCGCTTGAGCTTGATCCGAGCTCGAGCTGGACCTAGAGCGCTTGTGCTAAGCTCAGAATGGGACACATTATCTGTAGGCTGCTCCAACCCAGACATTTTGTAATACAAGTGTGTGGACCCGTCAAAATGCTGCATGAACTTTTTGATGAGTTCAAATGAGCATCAAATAACAAATAAATTCCTCTTAGACCTTTATTTGTATTTTTAAAATTTTTCTGATTTTAAATGGGCTTATCCATGTTTTTCTTGTTATAGACTACAAATGAGTCTGGCACATTTAACCCTGGTCCGGTTTTAGATGAAGTTCAAGCTTGGATTAGCCCTCAATGGAAGATTGGACTGATAATTTGGTATTTTCTAGTAAAAGCTTCATAACCTATTAAGAGAGTAGTCATGGGAATCTATCCAAGTGTCAAAAGCTAATGCAAAATTGAAGTAACTAGACCTGGTTGCAAAGGGAATCAAAGCAAGGCAATGTTCTGAGGGAATGAATTATATACACAAATTTTAGGCTGCATATCTGTAGCTCTATAATCCCAGGCCAAAAAACAGAAAGGAAGAAAACTTGTAAGTAGCGATGGATGACCCACTCAAAACATTGGTTTTGTGAAAACTGGTTTTGTAAAAACTTAGTTTTTTAATCAGTTCTGGAAAGCTGTTTAGTGTGTTTAGGTAATAGGACCTAAACACATTCCTTTGTGATTAACCTGTTAGTCACTCTATTTTGAAAAGGTTTTAGCAAAAAAAAGTTTGGGCAAGATTCGTTTTGGTAGACGCACCTGAAATGAAGTTTTGGAAGCAAAACCATTTTTTACCTCCAAAAATTAGTTTTGAGGTAACACATTAAAAGGTGAATGTTTGAAGCTTTGTAATAATTACCATTGCTAGTTTTGTTTGGACTGTGGTCAATCCTAACATTTTATGCTTAATTGTATGTCATTACAAGCATCCTTATTTTGTGGATGGGAAGGAGCTACTGATGTTTGTTCTTGGACACTTCAGTTGATTTAGGCCCCTCTATTATGAAAAACCAACACATAATGTTCTAGCAAAATTTGCTTCGTGGCGGGTGTTTGCTCACCATACAAGCCAATCTTGTACATCGGGGAACTATCCAAAATAGAAATCTTAGTATCTTTTCAACGAGGAAAGTCTTGCTGACAACCCTTATGCACACAAAATGAAAGTTAGAACTTGCCTTGGATTTCTTGGGAATCTGCATGAGATGACAAGAAGAGGAGGACAGAGGCGGGGTCAGAAATTTTTCATGACGGGGGCTGAATTAAAGTTTATAAATTTTGACACGGGCCGAAATATCGTTTTTCAGAATTTTTATATAGGACAAGTAAAATTTTCTTAATTTAATGTAATTTTTTTTTAAAAAAAAAATGAGGTGGGGCCAGGACCCATGGCCCCCTCTTGGCTCCGCCCATGGAAGATGAGATAAGGTTCACTCATTAGTAGAGGTTCAGTTGCTTCTATACTGTTTAGCAGTGGCAATTAAACCAAGGTTGTGAGTGATTGACTATTGAAAAATAAGCTAGAACAAGGAAGAGAAGGCTAACATCCTTGAAGGGGCCAACACTTGGTTGAAACGTAGAGGAAACAGAGAGTCTATGTAATTTACCACAGCCAAACCAAGGGTTATGGGCGAGTGATTACCATTTTGAGAACAAGCTGGCCCTAAAAGCGGTGGAAGTCCAAAGCATAGGTTAACCTTCTCAGTAAGGCTTTGATAAGAACGTGGAGAAGCCTTGGCCATCCATGATAGGGGAGAGCAGGTTTCAAGTAAGGGTGGGTACCTCATGGGTAGTTGGGTACCTGCTCCGGGGCTGGTTCTTTGACACCTGGGTCAATTTGATAAAAAAAATTCACTGGGCTGGGTTATACACACACAAACACAAGCACATTTAGAACTTATTTCTTCATTTTTTTATTTTGTTCTCGCTTTCTCTTTTCCTTTCTCTCTCTCTTCCTCTCTTCCTCTCTCCCACTCTCTCTCTCTCTCTCTCGCTCTCTCTCTCTCTCTCTCTCTCTATATATATATATATATATATATATATATATATATAGAGAGAGAGAGAGAGAGAGAGAGAGAGATTGATGACTTAAAAATTCTTCATGGCCAATTACACCCTTAGAAACTTTTGACACATCTGGTTCTTTGACACCTGGGTCAATTTGATAAAAAAAATTCACTGGGCTGGGTTATACACACACAAACACAAGCACATTTAGAACTTATTTCTTCATTTTTTTATTTTGTTCTCGCTTTCTCTTTTCCTTTCTCTCTCTCTTCCTCTCTTCCTCTCTCCCACTCTCTCTCTCTCTCTCTCTCTATATATATATATATATATATATATATATATAGAGAGAGAGAGAGAGAGAGAGAGATTGATGACTTAAAAATTCTTCATGGCCAATTACACCCTTAGAAACTTTTGACACATCTGGTTCTTTGACACCTGGGTCAATTTGATAAAAAAAATTCACTGGGCTGGGTTATACACACACAAACACAAGCACATTTAGAACTTATTTCTTCATTTTTTTATTTTGTTCTCGCTTTCTCTTTTCCTTTCTCTCTCTCTTCCTCTCTTCCTCTCTCCCACTCTCTCTCTCTCTCTCTCTCTCTCTCTATATATATATATATATATATATATATAGAGAGAGAGAGAGAGAGAGAGAGAGATTGATGACTTAAAAATTCTTCATGGCCAATTACACCCTTAGAAACTTTTGACACATCGTTAAGAGTTTCTAATATATTAAATATGAAATATTAAGGGTTTCAAATATAAGTATATAAGTAGATAACGATTCCGGTACCTGGCAGATATAAAATTGGTAGTCGGGCACAACCTAATAACTAAGCAGGCCAAGCTTGGACTCGGGCCAGTTGAGCCCGTTAAGCTCTGAACTGGCCTGAAGCCCAGCCTTAGTTCTAAGTGTTTTTCTTCTTGCTTGAGTTCGTTAGACGCCCATTTTATCAGTGGAGCCACCTGGAGGTCCTGCTGGCTTTGTCGGGTGTTTTCTTATTCCTCTCTTTTATTGAGTGTGTTATCGTATTCCTCTTATATGTGTGTGTTTTTCATTTTTGCTTGATGGTTTTGGAGGAACAACAGAGGTTTGGTGGAGTTCCTTCATCACTACTGAGTTCGTCGAGTGATCCTGAGCAGTCTAGAGCATTCTCGGCCGGATTGTCCCCATCTTTTCTCCTTCTCTCTTATCCGTTCTCCACTTGTCCATGCTTTTGCTGCAACTTCTGCAACCAAGGTGAAAGACGTGGCAAACCCCTCAATCTAGTCTACATCGTGTCACATCTCGCCCTTTCATGGGAGGTCGTCGACCAGTAAAATTTGTTGTTTCTCTTTCCCATTTTTCTAGCATCTATGGTTCAAAAGTTTTATTGCTTCTCTTTGATTTCCAGCATGTTAATCTCATCTATCTTTGACATTTCTAGACTTAGCTATTCCAGTCTATAGGGTTTTCACAAGAGATATTGTGAATACCTTTGGTGTATTTAAGGATGTTAATGGATCAAATTCAAATCAAATATACTCTTCACCATATTCATTTTTCGAATATTCACATCTTGGAATTCAAATATGAATAATGAAAAATCATATTCGAATTAGAAATGTAATTTTACAATATGAACTGGTCTGAACCTGACTTTTATCTTCATATCTGATTTCAAAATGTATCTGGCTGGTTTTCAAAATGTAAGAGCGTTGGATATAAGATATTTATTTGAAATTGGATATAAGATATTTATTTGAAACTACATCTGATCTAAATCCAAATCCATCAATTATTTATGTATATCCGAATCTAAATATGAATACGATCGGTTGTCGTGTCTTAAATCTGATCTGATTTCTTAATCAGATATTAATTTTTTTTCATGTCTATTTTTTCGAAAACAGTTCGGTTCGATATCCGATCTAGATGCACCGGTGGGTTTCTCTTATTACTTTTTCCTTGCCTTGGGTCAGTTTAGATCTTTCTTGCTGATTTTTGTCAACTTCCTTCATGTTTTTAGATATAAGTTGCTGTAGTTTAGTGTATAACATGTGTATTATTTGTTAATTTGGGGAGAAGAAATACCAGCCGGCTGCAGCCATGTGGCTGCTGGTGTCTTCCTCTCACCCAAAACTTCAGATGTTGTAAGTAGAAGGTCTGGACATGTGTCCAATAAATTTTGAAAATTATGTGTGTTGAAGCATTGGTTTCCGCTGGACGTGAATATAGTTTGACAGATTTGATCGTTTTTTTCTAATTGTACCAGGCGTCAAATTTTTAATTTTGATTTTAGAATTAAAATTTTAGAAACAAAATTTCACCTCAAATTATAATTGGGATGAAAATTCCAGTTTAGTTTTCCTTTGCACTTGATAGTCTAGCATTTTGATTCCAGAATTGAAAATGATGTGCTTCGTAAACATGAATTGTATTTTTAAAATTGATGGATTAAGACCATCATAACACATGAAAAAATTCTAATTTCTGGAACCATAATTTCACTCCTAGGGTAGAATGATAATTCCGAAATTTTGATTCAAGAATGAGTCGATAATTTCAAAAATCAATCCTTTGTCTGATAATACAATTCTCATTTTCACAAAAAATAAGACTTTTAATTTTAGAATTTCACAAGTCCGGCCTCAGTAAACACTCCCTTAAGAGGATCACTAGCGTCTGAATTCAAAACAATGCTTTCCCCATGTGGACGTGCTATTAATGATATATAGATCCTGTGGGGTTTGCACTTTAAAATTTTGTTTGGATAAGGAGATTGAGATGAGATCGATCAGATGTTCAGTGAGTCCTCTTTAAATTTTTATGCTTTAATTAATTTCATTTCGGTTGAATTCCTGGTTTACGTCATCTCGCATGCACGAAATTATGTTTACATGATTGTAATTCATTGGAATTTTTTTGTATAAACTCATGCATTTCATTCAGCATTACACTTTCGTGCATAATTCATGTAGAAAACGTAGGTTCTCATTATTGATATTCATGCATCACCGAAAGTTTTACTGTATTCCGACGGACCACCATTAAATCCGGTGGTGGGAGCTCGCGCGCCATCCATGGCTGGCATGTGGGATAACGTAAGGAACATGTGACATTAGGAGGGGCCTCTTTGGTAGGAGGGAAAGGGAGGGATTGAGCAATCCATCATTTGTTTGGTTGACTAATTAGAAAGGAGGGAAAGAGGCAAAGCGTGTTTGGTTGCAAGGGGAGGGAATTGAAAGGAAAGGAAAAGAAAGGGAGGGATTGTCTTGTATATGTCATTTTCCTCCAAAATGAACGGATTGGGAAGGAAAGAAAAAAAAAGGTAAGTGGAAGAGTTTTTTATTCCCACACTACCCTTTATTTCCTTTCCATCCTTTCTAAATTCATGTGTTATTTAGTCTTTTTTTCCATTCCATTTCTTTCCATTCCCTTTCTATCCATAATCCAAACAAACTTTTTAATAACTCTTTCCATTATTTTCCATTTCGTTCCTTTCATTTTCCTTTCTCTTCCCTTCCCTTTCCTTTCCCTTCCCTTTCCTTTCCTTTCCCTTCCTTCCCATCCCTTTCTTTCCCTCCCTTTCCCTCCAACCAAACAAAGCATTAATGTGCATTGGGTAGGAGGTTTGGGTAGGAGGTTACGTTAACAATATCAATGCCTGTGGATGTTATTTCTCTCGACTGCAAAAGATGGCAGGTAATACCCTCAAGTTGAAGGGAGTAACATAATACAAGACGAGCCAACTCACCTCAACTCGAATTCACTTGTAGAAAAACGAACTGAGGTCGAGTTTAGATCGATGCTCGAAATGTTAAAGAAGTCAAGTTCGATTTGTAAGAACTTTACTTTTTTACACTCAGCTTGGCTCAACTACATAAATGTGTCATAATAGGAGATTTTCCGTTGCTAAGTTTTTCTTTAGATGATATTTGGATGCAAAATATATGCATTCTTTCTCTGAATGGTCTGTTAGATGGTTGTTCATGGGTGAATTAGTTAAAGAAGCCAGTTTGACAAGTTAATGAGTTAAACAAGTTCATGAGTTAAACGAGTTAAAAGAAACAAAATAGGTTAAGTTAACAGAAACAAGTTAAGCGAGTTGACCTTGAGCTCGAACTCAATGTTGTATCGTTGAGTCAAGTTTGAGCCAAATTTGTGGAGGTTGACTTGAGTTTGAGCTAAGCTCAAGCTCGAGTTTTTTAATCAAGCTGGCCCAGCTCGAGCTCTAATCGAAGCATGTGCAGCCCTAATTGTAATCTCACCTAGGTCTTGACACAACCCGAGGGTCTGGGGGGCCTTTGGCCTCTCATCCGAGCGGTAGGGTTCCATCTTACTCACCTATTAAAAGATAAAATCAAATTGCATTTAGTTGGCCAATGAAGGAGAGAGAAGTGGCAGCAAACTGACTCACCTATATTTTAGCATCATTAGGATGCAACAACAGATGGTGAGGATATACTGCAAAATGTCATGTCATGGTGTCAATCTAGAGTTCTCTCTAGATATCACCAGACTTATTTGGAAAGATTTTCATTTCATATACAAAGAACTGGTGCCTTTGGGACCAAATTACCTTTCTCCAATGCCCTTTAGCCTGGCTATTTCTTGTAGCATTATAAATTTGTCCGGCAATGGAGCTTCTCTAGTTTTTGACACCAACTGATCTACCACCCTAGAGAAGGAAAAGCTCTAAAACATTCGGCTTGTTGGAGCTAGCCTGCTCATATTTCAGCTTAAAGGTTTAGGTGCAAGTCACTCCTTATGTTTCCATACAATTCTCCATTGATATTTCAGACAACTTCCATTATTTGCCATCCATCCACCCAATATTTGATAGAATTATCATCTCCCACTCTCCATTGAACAAAACCTTTAATTAGTTTCCACCTTACTCCTAAGCTCTTCCAGCAGTAAGAACCTTTCCATTAGACTTTTAAGGTCCAAAGGCTGCACCCAACCCTCAAGTACCTTGCCCTTATCAATGTTACACTGGTACCTTCCAGTGCTTTCTGATTTGAAATCAACCTCACATTGTGCCATCTGTTCCTTACATTTTTTGTCAATTTTTTTGCTGATTTCATGTATATAATTAATTAAAAATATATAACTATTGTTGTACTATGATTGGCAAAAACGCCGTACCCATACCCGCTTCCCCGTACCCATACCTGTACCTATGTGACATAGGGCCTTATCCACTTTTGTGGCGTAATACAGTGGTTTGGTTTAGTAGATGATATATATTCTACTCACTAGGAGTGAATCATTCCACTCCATTAGGGGCTTTAAACCTATCCAACCTTCATTTTTTACTTGGGTAGAAATTCTTCCAACATCATGAAGTTTTCTGTTGTCATTAGTCCCTTTAGCCCATAGAAAATTTATCATACTTTTGTCAAGGGCCATAGTAACGCTAGCAGGCTGCTTCATGGCTTCCATCCAGTAAACGACTAAAGAAGTCAAATTATGGTGGATCAAGCATATTCTCCCCTCGTAGGAAAGCATCCTAGCTTTCGAATTACTCCAATTACTCAACATTTATGGAATCTTCCTGCAGTGTCCCTCAGCAAGGTGCCTGCGGAATAAAGGAAGACTGAGTTAGGTCGTAGGGAAATTTCCAACCTCCCACTGAAGCTCCCTAGCTAATATACTTTTCTTCTCTTCACTCATGTCGAGGCCAAACAATAGAGATCACCAAACGAGTTCCTTCACCTAAGATCTGCATGTATCTCTTGACATTCCTAATGGATCTCAGAGTGAGAGCACCTTTGCTAAGAATCGAGACATCATCTGTGAAAATGATACTCCCCATCTGAGGATAGGAAGCAGGGGCTATCAGAATGCAAATTTTCTTCCTTTCTAGTTGTGTTCAGGCATCTGATCAAGGCCTTCATAATCATAATAAACAAGTAGAGGAACAAATGATCACTTTGCATAAACCCTCTTAGAACAATTGAATTCTCTGCACTAACAAGGATATCAAAGGAAGCATTCTGCACATAAGTAAGAATTCTATCTATCCATATGTTATGGAAACCGATCGGACAGATATTAACCTTGAGAAAGCTCCATAAGAATGCTTTTGATAGGTCGACTCGTGACTACAGATTGACCCTAGTTTTACCATTTGAAACTTGGACCCAATACCTGGCTTGACCCGACCCAATTAAAATTAAAATACATAGTTTTAGTATAATTAGTTATAATAAACTATATGCAGTTATATATGTACAATTAAATAAAATCATATTAAAAACAAATTATTGATCCAACTCGGGCTGGCCCAATGCCCAATTTTAACGCTATGCCTGAACCTAGTCGAGTCGAGCACGGGATAAACACAGATTAGAAACTAGTAAGTTTTTTTTTTTTTTTTTTTTGAAAATAAATCAAGGGCATTTTTGAAATGCCCATTTTCATTTGCTACGTCAACAGCCGAGTTCAATGGAGCCGTTTCCATATTTGCTGGCGTCAGCACCTGCGGATTCAATTCATTCCGCCGGGCTGCGGATCGACTGCCTACCCGTATCCGCTCGTAAGCGAAGTCGCACCTCTCTCTCTCTTCTAGAGCGGAAGACCCTGTTTGGGACGCGACGTTTCTGACGGGTATTGTGGCATCGCTGGTGACTGGAAATTGCGTCTAAAGATTGTGGGTGGTGGATCGATTAGGTGGTTTCCTGTTGCTTTGGGAGGGGAGAGATCCACAGAGTCAAGTCTGGGGAGAACATGGGAAATCAGAAGCTATTAACCCTTTCAGGATCTCTTCTTGTTCTCTGTTCCTGCCTCTTTGGTCTCGTTCTTGCTAGTGCAGGCGATGCCGATCCACTCTACAAGTACTGCTCTTTGTTCCTTCTCTTTTCATTTTCGTTTTTCCCTTCCTTTGACCAATGTATTAGTTTGTCCTTCGGATCTCAAACTCCGGTTGTATTGTGTTTATGGTGTTTGATTCAATGCTTCGACTTGGTAGCGTTTGATGTTTCTCATGTCAACATGGATGGGGGTTTTGGATTATTTCACGTATGTTCTTTTTGTTTTAGAATAGATTGCCTTTCCGAGTAGTTAGGTGTTTATTGATTATCTGCCATTTTGCAACAAGGTTAAAGCGTTTGAATTAAGAGGCTAGGGAGAGTTTTTTGTTTGATTTAATGTAGTTCACTGCAGTCTTGAGCTGAATGGATTCTCTGTTTGTGCCTCGCTGGCCGTTAATAGCTTCGATCCGTCCACGATTTTATAATTTGGGCAGCCATTGGGAAGATAGAGGGATGTATTCAATCTGATAATGGTTCGTGGCATGGTCGGAATGGTTTGGACTCCTCAAAGTTGCAGGAACCATGATGCTGAGAAACGGAATTAATTATTGCGTCATCTTGCTTACATGTGATTTCCCAAGAACATTATGTTTTAAGGGTGTTGGATGTCTGAGATACATCACTTTATTTCACTTTCATGACGCGGTTAGTGGGCCATTTGGCTTGCCTCGTGCCCTTTTCTTTTTCTTTGGTTTTGCTAAACTTTAACAAAGTTCGACTAGATTTTATTTTAGCAGATTGATCACTGTAGTGTGAAGTTCATCGTTTGAATGTGTTGTCTCATCGAGGTTTGGTTTTAAGTGAGAGGGTGGGTGGCATCCCCTACCATATTCGAAGTTATATATGACATTTATGTGTGTGCCTAAATGATGGTCAATTGATTGACAATGACATATGGTACATATATTATCTCTCTGCAGTACTTACTGTATATGCATATGTATATGTGTATTGTAAATGTAGACAGGGAGCCTACAAGATTTTCTCTTTGCACTCTATGGACTAATTACCTTTTCTTCTCCTTTCCAAGTTACTCGATCATTTACATAGCTATGCATTTCCATCCTGCCTCTGTTTTTGTATTCATATTGCATCTGAACTGCTAACCGATGAAGGAAGCCTCTCAGCTTATAGCATCAGTTGAACATTTTCAAGACTTTGTTACATCATGTTACTTTCTACAATCTGGAAATACTAACCAGTACTGCATTCTTGTGGTTCCAACTAAAATTTCAGAAATTGTGTGGAACTTTGTGAGAAGACTGGATGTATTGGAGGTACCTGTTTCCAGGGTTGCAGATTCTTATCTGATGATGTCACGGACAACAGCTCCTGGTACATGCAAGAGCCCCTTTACCAGCAGTGGAAGCAATGGGACTGCAGGAATGATTGCCGTTACTACTGTATGATGGAAAGGGAGAAAGAAAGAGAAAAGTTAGGACTAAAGCCTGTGAAGTACCATGGAAAGTGGCCTTTCAAGCGCGTTCTAGGTCTCCAGGTCTGTTTGCAGTTAGCTGCTTCTTCACTGTACTTGGTAGTGGAAGAACCCAGCAATGGATAATGATTGCCTGACTACAAAATCTGATAATATTCACACACCTTTGAACAGTGTCAAAGTTCCTATTTAATATTGTGATGACTGATGCATTTTAATTTGATATTTCCTTCTCTTTCCTTTTTTTCTTCTTTGCTACATAGGAACCTGCTTCAGTGGCTCTGTCTGCTCTTAATCTTGCAATGCAATTCCATGGATGGATGTCCTTTATAATACTTCTATACTACAAGTTGCCTCTGAAGCCACAAAGTAAGAAGGCATACTATGAATTCTCTGGTCTGTGGACTATCTATGGAATACTTGCAATGAACTCATGGTTTTGGAGCTCTGTTTTTCATAGCAGGTGAGAAAGTTGGTTTAGGATTTTTATCTAATTTCTTAAATGTTCTCTACATACATCCAGAAGTTTTCGTGATCTGACAATTATTTTATTACTTAAGGGATGTAGAGCTAACAGAGAAGCTGGATTATTCGTCTGCTGTTGCCTTATTAGGATTCAGTCTTATAATTGCCATTCTTCGTACTTTCAATGTGAAAGATGAGGCGGCAAGGGTGATGGTGGCTGCACCACTTTTGGCATTTGTAACCACTCACATATTGTATCTCAACTTCTACCAGCTTGATTATGGTAAGATCCTCCCTTACTTTCAAGGCTTTCTTTGTATCTCTGAGTTAATGCAACATGGAATGCAATTTAACTTATTTAACAAACATGTGCGAGCTTATCACATTTCACAACTCCAAGTGATTGCATTCTCATCTATGGGTTTTTTAATCTTGTAGTAGTTCCATCTTTGCCTTGTGCAACCTACATTTCAGCTGTTTTTTTAACTTAGTTGGAAAGCTCAAGTGAGACCTGATCGATGATGATAGCTAATTCTGGTTTGAAAAAAATCTTGCTAATGAACTTTAAAGCAGGAAAAGATAATTAGGCATTAGGTGTTAGAATGTTATTCTCTTTAACAGCATTACATAACCCACTGGTTAGTCATGTTCCTCAGACTTCTTTCAGTGGTTGTTGTCATGCAGCATAAAGTAAAACTGGTTTTTACTAAAGACCAATATAGCTACCTTATGTCTTCCTGAAGCCAAATATCAGTCTCAAGTCTCCCGATTACTCAATGAGGTAAAGAATCATGATAATATATTTTTTGACTATTTACTGCTATGAAATCCTCATGAGTATCATGAAAATTAAAATTAGTAGAACATAAAAGGTAAAAAAAAGTTAAGAAACAGAATGTTTTACATGATAGGAAGGACATTTATAAAACATTGTTAAAAAGAAAGTAAGAAAAGTATCAAAGGAATAATAAGTGATAATATCATGATGCTATTTCTTAGTTCATGAAAGTACATTGCTAGTTGCAACATTTCTTACGTGAATCTTTCACAATATTTCATCTCTTTCATTCTTCAGCCTGTATGGAGTTCTAGTGTTTGTCAACGCTAATCTCAAACCTGTATAATGGAAGAAGGCTATCATCAAGTGGAAGGTGGCCATAAAACCAGCCATATCCTGTCAAAATGAATTTTAAGAGAATTTCTGTAACTACTAAGGTGTCCCTGGTAGGCTGTAGCCAATGCTCTATAACGAGACCTGGTTGTGGTGGCAAGGGAATGAGGATATTGGATATTCATTTCAAGCATGGTGAAACAAAGCTTGGTATAATTAGAAATTGGTTAAGAAGGTGTAACATTACCTTAAGTTGATGTTTTACAAGAAAAATTAGTTGTATGAGCGAGTTGCAGGCCTTCCCTATGGATGCTGCGTAGAATCCCAAGCTTTGTTTAGAAGCCTTCCCTATCATACATTTAATGTTTAGAAGCGTACAAAAGGTGTCTTCTAGCATAGTAACATCAACTGAAAATTGCAAGATAGATGCAGTATTTCTAAAGCAGAAAATTGAAGGGAAAGGTGGCTTATAAAGTTGGAAATTGGGGTAACCTATGGTGTGCGGAAATGAATGATTCCACTTGTAGTTGAAAGAGACGAACATAGTTCGAAAGATAAAAGATAGAATGCTTAGATTGAAGCTTATCTTAGACAGAGAGATATTTAAGGTAAGTACTGCTATTTTCCTTCAAAAAATTTCAGCAAAAATTATTAAGCAGAAATCTTGAAAGAGGAAGGACATACTTTTCAAGAAAAGATGCGCTTAATAACTTCCAAAAGCAGTTCTGGTAGACAGCATGATAACATGAAAAAGTGTCAAAAAGTGTCCACGAATTAAATGGTGAAACATTGAAGGAAGGTACTGTAAGCAAAACTCAAATAACAACGCTAAAAGAAGTGGATTAAAATAGATAGTAATTTTCAATTTTCAAAACAATTGTGTCAGCAAATGATGTGTAAATAAAGACTAAGCAAGGAAGTGGATGAACAATTGCAAATCCAGTGTGAGTAAAAAAACTTGTGGTGGGGAAAGGAAACATGGAAATTCCTTTAAAGAATGGAGAAAGGCAAAAGATGTGATGGGTCTGCAGAAGTGCAAGTTACTGTGAGGGGGTTCCATGAAAGCCATAGGAAAACACTAAATAAGATTGGATCTGCATAAAAGAGTCTCTTGTTGATAGGTTCGTTTGGTTATTATGGAAGTATGAAATGCTTATGATCAAGGTTTGAGGAAACTTCTTTGGGCTACTTTAAGGAAGAAAGAATTTCTTTTTCTTGTAGATATATTGCAGTTGCTACCATTCCGACATATCGAGGAGCTATAATTTTTTTTTTTATGACTTTACATGGGGAGACAAAATTCGGACATATACCCCCACAGTCTGAGAGTTGGGCTGCTGCAGGGGATTCTGTTCTTTAATTCCTACATATTTGTGTTAGTTATAGATGCTGTAACATCAAGTACCTGTAATCAAGTGTCTGGTCTATTCCGCATCTAAAAGACTACTTCACAAGAAATTGAAACTTCAAAGAGGAATTATGGGAAAAAAAAGTTTTAGGTATTGATGGACAGAAACATAACATTAAGCGTTAACTTTAGTGGCAAACTATTTATTGTACTGATTTCAGAATTCAGGATTTTGAAGTTAAGTCAAGTTTTGGGACTTGTGATATAATAAGATGGTGGAATGGATGAAATTGACACTAAATAGATTGTACTCGATCTGTCAGCTGGAGACAAGCTATCCTGATAAGTGGTAACAGAGGGGCTCAGCTATTATCTGTAAAGCTGCTATAGATAGCTTTTTTACATGCAATTGAGTGCTTGAAAAAAAGTACTGCTTTTTGAAAAAAACACTAAAACGAAAAGTTGTATCCTTTTCTTCCTTTTTTTCTAAATTTTATTTTTTGTTTATCTACTTATTTTTTATGTTGACTTATTAGTTTCTCATTTATTTTATTTTTTACTCTTTTTTAAGATTTTTTAATTTTTTAAAAATTTACCATCTTTTTTTCTTTTTGCCGAGAAAACACTCGGCGTTAAAATGCAAAAACGACATTTGTTACTATGATATATATATATATATATATATATATATGTGTGTGTGTGTGTGTGTGTGTGTGTGTGTGTGTGTGTGTGTGTGCACGTGTTCTTGAAATATGACAATCAGAAAATATGAAGACAATCATGAGTTGTCCAATCCACTGGTTTAGATGTCTCACATGCTGCCACGTTGAAAGTGTTTCTTAAAGGGAGTTTATGTTTCCTGTTGGTTTGAATTTGAAAAGACACTTTTGAGGCAACTCGTGGGATACCTATAGATGAATTTGATTAAGCAATTTATAGGGATTTTGGTGGCGTGTTCATGTTTCACTGAAAGTTTTGAATAATTGATATTGGTAGCGCACTATAATGATACCAACCGATAATTACACAGTTTTATATATTCTGAAAATTGGAATCATGATAGTGAAACTTTAGTCTGCAGTAAAGTGGGGCACATTGGCACAAATACAATCTCTCCAACTGAACCACATATTAATGAGCTGACAATATTTAATTTTGCATGTTTTTCCTGATCTTTGATCATGTTCAACTTCATGAACTCTTGTAGGACTGAACATGAAGGTATGTGTGGTTATGGCCATTGCACAGCTGCTTCTGTGGGCTGTATGGGCTGGCCTAACGTGCCATCCTTCGCGGTTCAAACTGTGGGCGGTAGTTTTTGGTGGTGGCCTAGCAATGCTTCTTGAAGTATACGATTTCCCCCCTTATGAAGGATACCTTGATGCCCATGCACTTTGGCATGCAACAACAATCCCACTCACATATCTCTGGTGGAGTTTCATCAAGGATGATGCTGAGTTCTCTACCTCAAAGCTTCTTAGTAAGCAAGCAGAAAAAGGTGATTCGAAGAAGGTGAAGTAGTAGGTCAGGTGCCCTAATCCTCAGAAAAGTGCATACGATCAGAACTGCCCGATGTACCTATGGTTCTCTTTTTGCTGCATTATTTGTTTGTTGGTCTCTCTTACCAAAGCTTCAGAACTTCTTGTAAGTGGTTGTGTCTTGAGAGAGAGAGAGGGAGAGATTTTGTAACCAAAAGATATTCAGTTGTCCTAGAAGGCACATGAACGAAATCTGTATCTCATTAACTCGTTACGCTAGTATGGTTGGGGAGAAATGTTATTGTAAATGTAACGTATGAGAGTTGTCTTGATTGCTTTTAGAGGAGAAAGGCGACACCTTAGTACCGATGGCGGATAAACGTCCTGATCTCTTAGTGTTTGGCGTCACGTAGAGTTAAAATCCCCCAATAGAGCTTGTCGGCTTTCTGCCTGTTTGTTTGGTACCAGAATCGGAAACTCAGAGCATCGCTTTTTCTTTCTTAAAAAAGCACTGCAGCGAGTGGGTCTCCTCACATTTGTCCTATTCCCTATTGGAGGGGAAAGCAGAACCACTTGGTTGGAGTAGTGTTACTTCTCCTTTTGTCAAATAGACATCCTAGGATGTCAGCTGATCTAATTCGAACTGAGTATATCCTTAACTGCATTGGATATTCATATACTTGGATTTGGATGTGTATATGGATGAAGGAAAGTTATATTCAAAATCTGATCTTACAATCTGAATCCAATTTTTATATTCGTATCTGAATATGAATTTTGAAGTGAATCTGATGGATTTTTAAAATGTAAGAGTATTGAATATATGATATTCATTTAAAATTAAATCCGATCCAAATCCAAATTCTTGTGTCACTAAATGGTAATAAAAATAACATTGAATTTGAAGTGTGTGTGGCCATAGAGTACTTCTATGAAAATTCCTTCAAGTTCCCCTTTTCATAGGGAAATTAATTCCATCATTATGTAATTGTGCCATTGATAAGTTTAGTGAAGATAGAATATTCAGTTAATCTATGGCAGTCACTCAATCAATAATTATGGATGTTGTAAGGGACAAATTTGCATCTCATGTCTATAGCTAGGGGTGGTGTGTTATGAAAGATTGTTTACATGTGACCGTATAAATAGAACTTGTTTACCTGTACTCACTTTAATTTTTCATGTGTGACATTTCAAGAGACAAACCCAACCTATCAGTACGAAGTGGTATCTTTAACAAGAGTAATTAGATCAAGAAATAGACTAAATGGTCCAATTCTTAAGTTTAAATGTCGTCCAAAACCTAAGAATGTCAATGTGCCCTAATTTTAAAATGTAATTGTTTTGTAATCTAAGCAAATCTCATAAATAAACTGATGAACAAATAATGTGAGTCATATACTGTTCATGTTTGGATCATTATAGATCAATTCAATTTGATATTCTAAATCTAATATAATGCATGCAAACCGAGGACATATAGACCTAGAGTTCGGTCTTTAGAGGGATTTGGGTGTAGGATGTGGACTATCAGGAAAAAATCTAGATTTGAATCCAAAAATTATAGCCATGATATGAGAGATTTTACATTATTCTTCTAAAATTGAAATGAGAAGTATCACAGGGACCCAAAATATCATACATACTATTGAGACTCGTTCCAAAATTCAAGATCAGATATTCATAATTGGTTTCTAAAAATCTAAATTCTAAGAAGATATATCCAAATTTATGATGTCATGGTTTAAAATCCCATATTTGTGTTTGATTCTGCAGGAATTGACTAGGGTTTGTGATCATATACTCATTTACTTTGAAATTCGATCCAAAATCTAAGGTTTAATATTTGAAGGCCAAGATCTAAGGTTTGAGATCCAAAATCTGAAATTCATAACCTAAGATCCATAATCCAACATTGTGATTCTAAATCCAAGTTGGTTGTCTAAGATCAATTGATTTGGATTAAAATCCAAGTTTTAAAAGACTAAGCTAGGCCACTCAAAAAGACCAAGTTTGGGGATACAAGCCTGGGTAAGCTAGATCTGGACAGACCTAATTGGGGTAGGTGTATTTGATGGTTAATAAAACCATATGAATTCTAATGTGATCTTCATTTGGGTGTTAAACGGATTGGCTAGGTATAGGCTAAGGGTCTGGGCTCACAGATAGTGGGCCCTAAGACCAGTCTAGCCAAGGTCTTAAAGAATTGGACTAGGTTTGAACTTTATGCCTACATGACCTATGGTTTTTGAAATCATTTAAAAGTTGATTCTGAAAACATTTTAGAGAAACTATGATAAAAGGGTTCTTGCATGAGGATCAAGCTAGATTCATGTGTTTACCTACTTGGGTTAATGTTGCAGGGTATGTTACTAGGCTAACCTGGTCTGGTTTCAAATAAGGAGTGCATGTGTGTGAAGGGTGGTCGGGATGCTTAATGTTCCTTGTGCAGGACAAGGGAAGGATTCATTACCTGAATGTAAGATTTGGCTTAGCTTTGAAATTTTGGGAGGAAAATGGCATGAGTGTATTCAACTTGTGCCAATATTCTAGTTTTTTTTTTTTGCTTTTTTTATTTTTTTTTGATTGATTACACTTTTTACATCTTTCAGTTACCAGATTTTTATTTTCACATTTTAGTTTTATTTTTCAACTTCTTAAAAGTTTGTCAAGATTTTTCCAAAGAAAAACAACTTTCTTATATTACACCAAGGGGCAGAGAAAAGTGGAGGCTCCACATGCCCATTCTCTAAAAGCTTAAATTAGTGGTTGAACTTTGGTGGATCTTAGTGTAGTTATATAGAACTCTGGTCACTGTTCATGACCAATTAAAAATTTGTTAATTATTTGTTTAGTGTTTTATGAAAAAAAAAATTCTTAGCTGTGCTTACCAAAAACAATATTTGCTACAACTGTTCAGATTAAAAGATTTCTGTTTAGGTTTTCTCTCCACTGAGGATAGAGCCATCTCCTGAGTTCGTCTCTGCTTTGTGTTCGGTTTGCTGCTGTGCAATATCCGTTTTTTTAGTCATTTTCGAGAACGTGGGCGTGCGTTGAGCCCACGTTCTATGGGGAACGTGGGAAAGGGCGGCCTTTTTCCGTTCTACGTTCGTGGATGCACGTTCTGCCCCAGCCACAATCTTTCAATTAATTTAAAATAGTCGCTGTTTTCGCATCCTTTTTCAATATGGCTTTAGTTTTTGACGCTTTTGCAGGAAAGTGCATCCGAGGTTCACCACAGTTTGGACTGCCTTGGCACAACTCACAAGCCATTAGGAATAACTAAACTTATTATTGAATTACGTTTGTGCAAAATCAAGTTAGAAAATTTCATTTTACTTCAAAATGGCACAGTTCGAACTGATATTTATGAGTTAATTCTCAAAATTAATCACATTAGTATGTAGTTCTTGTGTTCGTATTAAAAAGAAAGGTTTTCTTTTTTTTTTTTGAAAGACTTTTTTAGGATTTTATAAGCTGAAAAGATATGGCATTTCATTTGGAAACTCTCACATTCATGAATAATACAACAAGATAATAGATATTTCAATGTATTTTTTATTTTTAGTTCTACATGGAGGTATCAATTGTTTTGTAAAACACAATCTCAAAACGTCGGCCTCACTAAAAGGAATATAGTAAAAGTTTTTATAATTTTCTCCTTATTTTCATCTTCATAAAACGTGAGAGGGTTAGGGCTCACTATTTAGAAGGTAAATAGTTTTTTTTTAAATTATATACGTAGCCAAACAATATTTTTTTAAAATTTTATAAAGTCCAAATTAAAATTATAAATATTATAAATATTTTTTTCCCTAAAATATGAAGCTGGGGACATAATATATAATATAGAAAGTGATCTGAGGTAGATGGACTGATTTGCAAAACAACATGTTGGGAGGGCGCTATTCTACAATATTTCGAAAAAGCGTGTGACAAGTTTGTAAGAGAATTCATCGTTTATTTGCAGCAGTAGCCGTTGGTCCCCAACAACGAAAAGATGGGAAAAAAAAGCGCTCCCTCTCTGAGCGCGATCATAGTGGCCGCCATGACCGGAGGGCGGCAGCTGTCCATCTGCGGGCTTTCATCTGCCATGGTTGGGCGACGTCAATACCCAGATTTCTCAACTTCGCTGTACCCACCGCGATGCCAGCTCCCCCTTGCAGGAGCTTCCTCTACCTTTCTCTCTCTCGACCCATCGATCCGTCCAGTCCGCTCTCCCTCTCCGTAATTCATTCCCCTTCAATCCGGTCGCGTCATAACCGGTCGTTCTCCTGAAATCCCATCCATTGATTACTCGTTCCCTGTCCTCTCAATCTGGTGTCCGATTAAGCAAATCGAGCCTTCTATTTGATCTATCCGTCCATCTGGAATGCGTCTTAGATTAGGTGTGTCGGTTCCTTTTGGCTGCTATAACTTGCTTGTTTACGGAAATATTCGAGGGTCTCGCTGAGTGGTTCCTCGGAATCAAGGTATGCTTTGGCTGGACTAGCTGGTTTTTTCTCCTCTGCTGCTTGTGGTACAATCGCAACAAGGATCATAGAATTTGGTCCGTCCTGTTGGCCTTCTTGTTTTTTTTTATCGTGCTTTCCTTTTCCCTTCTCAGTTGCTGACTTCCTGGAGCTCCATTTCTCCATTGCTAGCGGCTGAACGCTAATGGCTTTCACGGGGACACTGGACAAATGCAAGGTGTGCGACAAGACCGTCTATGTGGTCGATCTACTGTCGGCTGACGGAGTTTCATACCACAAAACTTGCTTCAGATGCAGCCACTGCAAGGGCCCCTTGGTGGTCTCTTTCTTTCTCTCTTCCTCTTCCTCTCCGTCTCTCCCTCTTTCTCTCTATTTTCCTGTGTGAATGGGAGAAACAGCTTGAACTTGATTGACTGTGAAGTTTCGAATAACTTTATCCTGCACAGTTTATGACTGGATTTCGTCCGAAAATTCTGTTTCATATTCTCTCTTCTGAAGAGAGAAGCGCTCCCGATTTATTTCACAGAAAGTATAGTCTCTCACTTTGTGCCTTAGATTTCCATTGTTTTATGAAAATTACTGTAGATTTCTATTGTTTTGGAAAGATTATTGTAGATTTCTATTGTCTTATATGGCTTCAAACAATGTGTATGAAAATGGGGTGCAAGGCGGAGGAAAATGATCGGTTAAAAATCATTTGCAAGTATTGTAATTGGATAATGAATGATGACTAGATAATTTTGATTATTGTAATTTGTTATTTGCGTTGAACAATTTCATCTTGTAATGTATAAGACGTTCAACTTATTTTTTAATGTGCTATTACTTATGAATTATGACTATGTTGTGTTGAATTCATAATTTTCATTGCTATAAGCCTACATTTATGATTGACAATGTTTTTTTGGAGAACATATTTTTCTTTATTTTTTCTGATTGTCTCTATTTTTTGGACTTTTTTAACATTAAAGACAAATTCATTATATCTTTATGGCATGGCATATCTATGCCCAGCCAATATGGGTTATGACTTATGACATGCATTTTACAACATGGAGCTGAGGAACAGACATTGTCACACGGGTACCGTTGTAGAGGCACAATACCCTTACCGGTCAGGTAAGACACTGGTTTGGGCCTGGATGCAGGTCAAACAGTATTAGGTACGACTAACGTATCGAGACTGTATCAATTTGATTTAGGACTCGGACAAAGTTGACCGAGTCCTTTAGTTTTCCAAAATTTAGGGTTTCCATTTTTTTTACATCGTTTATAATTGTGTAAAGTGTAAATGCATGTAGAGCCCTCGTAGTAGGCTCTATATGCGTTTTTGCTTGTGCCTGCTTTGGTGAGGCATCGAGCATATCTCCGGCTAACTTTTTCTGGCAAACGTGCATCTCCAGCTAACTCTACACCAGTGTGTAATGATCATATATTTTGGATTTTTAGTATGTTTGTTACTTTCATACTTTCTTCATTAGTTTCTTGTTAATAATCTATAAAATTTGGTATCATGAATGTTCTATTTTGTTTGTTTGAGTTCTTATTTTTTGTTATATATATATATATATATATATATATATATATATATATATATATATATATATATATATGTACAATCATACCCTCCGTACCCAAGTTTTTTGAAAATGGTCCGAACCTATACCCGCACCCATACCTATGTGACATAGGGAACAAAATACTATGCAGTGAGATCATCACGGTTCCTGGATGTAGGAGATTTGCCTTTGTCTTCATTTCTTACGACATAAATCTCATTGTTAACAGATCAATGATGAACATATCCAATTGAGTACTAATAGTTTGGATTATCACCAATTATCTGTAATCTATTGGTAGGTTGAGATTGTAGTTCCTTTGCAAAAGCAACATCACCTGGTCCTAATGAGAGACGATTGATAGATCAAACTGCATTGGGGATGATACTTCCATCATTTACCATGTCTCTTGCCAGTCAGTTTGTTATGAACTGCCTTGATTTGTGCAATGTTGCCTCTTTTTTCCTTTACCAACTTAGTAAAAGAGAATCAACTAGGTCTTCTATCAAAACAACAAAAAATTGATGTAACTGGTGTGTCATGGTTGGAGATTGTTGCTTCTATCAACTCGCCTGTCAAATGCAATCAAATGTCCACATCTGTTTCAACTTTCCACGACTCCACTATTTTAGTTGGTCCTACCCTGTGACATTTTTTGAATTACATATGACCTAATTGAGTAATGAAGAAAAGCTCAACAGGAGGGAAAATTTTTAGTGCTTGATTTGAACTGGATTGTCTTGTTAACTCCTTGCTTATATGTAAATGCCAGTGTCTGAGACCATAATTTTTTGTTTCCTGTAAGTGTTTAATAATTGGTTACACATAACTAAAATGAACCGTCGTACTCGTGTTGACTGGCCTTGAAAATATTGCCCTTGAGCTTAGAATTCTTAGATGGCTGGTGGTTGCATTGACAAGAGAAGTGGATAGTGTTTATTTTTTAGAGGAGTAAGCAACCTGGACACCATGCATTTTGATTTCATGAGACGAACGACATTGTAGTGAGCCAACTTATCGTAGCTCGTTTTAAGTTAATTTGTTTTTGTGAGATTTCTTCAAATTAATGAAATGGCAGCAATTACTTTGATAGAACTTTCCTATAGGTTGAGGGTTTGATGACAAGTGATTGCTAACATTAATTTTAGTTCTACTTTGATTATTATTTCCCCATTCTGGAGGCGGTTCAGAGCACATAGATTTTTTTGAGGTTGGAGAAATTTGGTTGGATTTCTTGTTCTTCTGTTGTCTGGAAATGAAGTTATGCAAGAAGCCATAAAGCTCCAAATCTACACATCCTGTGGAAAATTAGGCAGAACTGGTTTATGGTCAACCTTTTGACTGGATTGGTTGCATGAAAAGTACCACTTATGCTCTTAGTAGCTCGGCGTGGTAAGTAGACATGGACATGCTGATATATACCATATGTCATTCTAATAACTGCCTATTTTTTATCAGAATTATCTGCTTCCTGACACCCCTTGATATTTTATCATTTGCTAATATAAATCCATCTCCTTTTTGAAGTTTGCTTGTATTTTCTCTTGTTAGCACTGAAGCTATGTTTCATGTTATTCATATTTGTCTTCTGTCTCTTTAGTTCTCTTTGAAGTCTGAAATTATGAAGGATCACATTTGCATTCTTCATTGGCCTTTTATGTTTGTTTTCATATTCAGATGAGCAACTACTCTTCATTGGAGGGTGTCCTTTACTGCAAGCCTCATTTTGAACAACTTTTTAAGGAAACAGGCAGTTTCAACAAGAGCTTCAATTTACGTAAGACTTTTTTTTTTGCCCTTGTTTGGCAGCAGTACTTTGTTAATCAGTATTAAATAATCCTTTTTTTCTTCTTTTGTCCTTTTCCCAGCTCCAAAATCCCCAGAAAGGCTTGAACAGGTAACTTTGTAATGGAGTGCTCACTTTTCTACTGATGATCTGTCGTAGTCAATAGTAATGTTCTGGAACCAGACATCAATGCTAAAAAATCACTTCTGTTGGAATTGCAGTCCAGGGCCCCAAGCAAGTTTTCTTCCATCTTCACTGGCACACAGGACAAGTGTGCTGCGTGTGACAAAACAGTATATCCTCTAGAGAAGGTTAGTCACTCTGGACTGTTCTTCAAGCTTTTATTTTAATGCTGTGCATCTCATGATTCAGTAAATTTTAATTGGTTTGAGGAAGATTTAACTCTCCTTTACCTCCAGATATTGTAGTGTGTAAAAATTCATAGTTCATTGAACGCTATTAGGATAATACACAATGACCACATTGGCTTACTTACTCAGTAAGGTTAGCTAGTTGAATTCATTTTTCATCAGTTGCGTTGCAACTTGCAAGTTATTTTTGCTCCAAACATCAAATGAATATCCCAAACTTGGGCGAACATATGTAATAGATCTTATTGACTTCGTTTGGAGTTTTTCATTGCCCATAAGAACTTTTTCCAGTAAAATTTTTGCCAAGAAATGATTGACAGGGTTACAGTCCTGCTTTCTATTTTATACTTGTTGCAGGAAACATGAAAAGTCTGAGTGCATTAAAAATGACAGTTTAGGTTTACTTCAGAACTAGAAGATGTTGAATTTTGAATGGATTCAGCAGTTATCTTCTCATTGTACTGAGATGATTTATAGTTTCCAAAGCAATGTCAAAACAATTGTCCACAATTTTGGCCTTCACATTCTACTGTTGATGCTGTACAATCAAATTTGACAATATCTAAATCAATGCAAAAGAAAGTAAAAATGAAATTAGCTTTGCCTTTTTTTTAAATGTTTGAAACAATCTGAGAATCTGAATATTCTTGGACTTTTTTTTTTCTAGAAATTCTTATTTTTGTTCAAAAAACTGGGAGATACTCAAAGTGTTAAGTATTGATTAGATTCTGTCTTATAAATACAAGGTTTGTTCAACTTGTTACTGCAGATGACTATTTCTGCTTAATCCTACATACTTGTATGGCTGGGGCGTAATTATAATGAGCCATGTTGGCATTCTTTGGACTGGTTCATTGATGATAAAGACCAAATTCAATGGCTTGAATGGTTTAGAATGCAGAATGATTGGGCCAAACTGACGCTCAATTAGTATAAACTGAGCATGAGCTGAGGACCAATATTCAGCTCAATTGTAATTGGTGATTGAGCCGAAGCTTTGGTTACTTGTGTACTTTCTGAACAAGCATTTTTCACAAGCTAAACAATGAGATGCTCATCCTTAAGTACGTCTCTGTTTCATAATCCATGCCAATCTTGTCACTTTTATGTTCGTGGTTGGATTCCAATGGTCTACCATTTATTGCAAACACTATCAAAAACAAGTGAGTGGGCACCATATATTGTAAGCATTTTTATGTTCTGTGACAGGTGACTGTGGAAGGGCAGTGTTATCACAAGCATTGTTTCAGGTGTGCATATGGCGGTTGTGCATTAACAATATCCACATATGCGTCTCTTGAGGGTGTTATTTACTGCAAGCATCATTTTGCTCAACTGTTCAAGGAGAAGGGTAACTATAACCACCTTCTGAAGTCAGTATCCATGAAAGGACATTCAGCTGTCACCCAAAACCAAGCAGAACAGCAGGAGACTCCTCAGGAAACTGACGAGTCATAGACTGTTCATCTTCACCAGCAGGGTTGTTTCGACATAGACTCTTCCTCTTCAATGCTACAATATTAGTTATTATTCCCCATAAACATCTTTCATTTATTATTTTTATGTATACCTTTGTGTGGAAAATTTAATCAATGTATGGTAAATTGACTCCACTGTGCAAAACTTAATAACTTCCTCGTGATATTTGCCTTCTTTTTTCAGTAATTTTCATGGTAACAGAATATTACTTCTGGTTCTCTTGTTTCTTTGTTGAAGTCATGCTGGACCTCTCTCTCTCTCTCTCTCTCTGCTCTTGTGTTTGTCAACGTTCTCATCCATATTGAAATAAGGGAGTTCACGAACCTCAAATGATCAAGGAAATGGTTCCATTCTCCACTCAGTGCTTGGGAGGCAGATTTGAAAAATATATTGATTACAACAGTGTCATATTTGCTCTCCCTTGGAACCTTCCATGGTTATGGAGAAACTGTGGATATCATACATGAGGTTTAGATAAGCATGTGTTCTAGTAGTATTTTGACTCCAAATGTCATCCCTCAATATGCTTTCCAATAGCCCCTTTCACCTCAACAATGAGAGACTTGGTGAGAAAATCCACAATGCGAAGCGTTTGTGGGAGAGACTTGGTGAGAAAATGCACAACCAAAATATGCTTGAAAACGATTTCTCAAAGAGCCACTTCATCATGAAGATAGTGAATATCAATTTTAATTTTGTGGCAGTTGTGAAGCACTGGGTTTGAGGCCAGCTATGCATACCAGCTGATGGAACAGGCTCGAGCTTGAATTGATGATATAGTGTCAGGATCGAGCTCGACTCGTTTAACTCGTATAATTTGTTTATGTTAACGTCTGTCATTAATTGGTTTCTTTTCACTAATTCAACTATGATGGACCATCTAATAATTCACAGTAGTCAAGCTGAGCAAAGCTTAAACAAGTTGAATCATTGCAATTCAAACTTGACTTGTTTAATATTTCGACCTTAAAGTCAAACTCAAGTTTGACTTGTTTATAAATGAGTGAGTTTTTATGAGTGAGTTTGAGTTGAGCCACGTTGGCTTGACCTGTTGTGCGTGCAGCTGTAGGCAGAAATGTTGTCATACCATATGGTAGTCTTTTGTTAGAAATACCAATCTTTTAAAGGGGATACTAGTTTCATGTAATTGCAATTTGTGACACGGGCAACACAAGATATTGTTAGGCTTCAATGCTCGAACACACATGTTTATTTGAACTCCATAATGTAAGGAATTTTTTCGAGGAAAATAGTTATAGCCAATGGCTCAATCATCAAGCACTCGACCCAATCAACATTTATGTTAACCATTAATGTCAAAGGCATTGATTGGATGCACAAGAAGACCATAAAGATCATATGCTTCAAGTAACAAAGGTTCCATTTGTCAGCCACCCAATAGGTCTAAGTAGTCTTATGCATTAGGGGTCTACAACTCATGCCTTACATTTGGTATGAACAAATACTACTATGGGAAAGCCTGAAATTCAAAAATTGTTGAATGTTGAACAAGTGTTGAAAAAGGTTATCAATAGTAATGATGGGGTAAGTAACATGCTTAATGTTCTTTTTGTTAGTCTCTCTCTCTCTCTCTCTCTCTCTCTCTCTCTCTCTTATGGCATTAAAAGAAGAAAACAAAGAAGAAAAAGATATAAAAACTTTTATATGGTTTAAAGACAAGGCTCTCATACATCCACAGATCCACATGGTTTTTTTCTCTATCACTAAAATATCAAAGGATACAAACAATCATCAATTCCTCCACCCCACCCCCCCCCCCCCCCCCCACCAAATCTCTTTTAATCTATTAAGTATAGATTAGAAGTCACATACCAACAATCTCACATTTGGACACTGATCCAACATTCAAACCTTGTACTCTTTTTTAAGTCTTCCAATCACTTTGTTCGTTTCCTCCTTAACAAATAACATTGGTCATGCATAACATCAGTTTCTCAGTAGCTACAAACTTTATTAACATGAATATTGGCTTATTTGTTCCACAAATCTTTTCAATTGACATCATATTTTTTTTCAGTAGGCTACAAATAAAATATTTTAATTGTATATGTTTCATCCTTGCATGAAACATTAGATTTTTTGCCAAATGAATGACACTCTGGCTATCATAGAAAAGAACACTTCTACCTTGTTTTCTGTCCAACGCCTTTAAAACATTATGTAGCTAAATCATTTCTTTACTTGTTTTTATGGTGACAATATACTTTTTTTTAGTCGTAGATAATGCAAAAAATCTTCTAAAGTTGGGATACCCAACTCACACTTGTTTCGGGCTTTCAGCCAAGATGTAGATATATCTAACAATAATCTTTCTACTATTAACATCACATCCTAAATATGCATCCACAAATCTTTGTAAAGGTAAACCACTCTTCTTAAAACAAAGTATCACCTGAAGTTCCTTTCCAATGTCTTAAGATCCATCTAACAAATGTTTTCTCCCTATATTAAATATGTATATGTTCATTGTTGCCACTACATGCCCAATGTTTACCCTAGTACATACCATAGTATATATTAGACTTTCCAGTGCATATACTTAAGGGAGCTTGGACAACTATCTTAGGTGACAAATTCTTTGAAAGTTTAAATGATTGCCTAAGAAAGTGGTGACAGCTTGTGCATCTTTCATTTTAAAAATGCACAAGATCTTCTCAATATAATTTTGTTGAGATAATTTTAAAGTATTTGTCTTTTTATCACTTATTATTCTCATTCCAAATATTTACTTTGCATCATTTAAGTCCTTTATTACCAACGCCTTTAAGAATTGTTGTTTTACCATATTGATTTCTTATAAATTTGAACTTACAATAAGCTTATCATTCACATACAAGAGAAAAATAATATAACAGTCATTAAATCTTTTAAAGTCACAACAATACCTATATCACATCTCTTAAATTCATTTCTTTCCATGAAACTATCAAAAATTTTCTATCACTATCGACTTGTTTGCTTCAAATCAGATAGATTATTCTCTAATTTGCATACAATTTTTTCTTTCTCATATACCTAAAAGCCTTTTAGTTGCATCATATAGATGGTTTCCTAAAAAAGCCTAATGGAAGAAAGCAGTTTTGACATTTACTTGTTTTAAGTGTAAATTTTTAGCTGCAACTAAACTTAGCACTAATATAACTGTAGTCAATTTAACAATTAGAGAGAAGTTTGGTGTAATCACTATAATCTTTCTATTGAAACCCTTCACCAATAACCTTGCATTGTATCTCTTGATGCTATCAGTTTCTTCTTTGATTCAATAGGCTATTTGTTGTATAGACATTTTCTAACTAGTAATGCAATTAACACCAATGTATGGTTCATATATAGAGAGTCTATTTCTTTCACTTGAAAGAATATTTCACTTGTATTGCTTTATCTAAGCAACCTGGTTCACTAGCATCAGACAACAGTAGATAATGCAAGAAAGTAGAATACCCATGAGTAGGAATCTCCTCAACTGTAGTTTGAGGTGTGCTAGGATCTCGTTCAAATTGACTTTTCTCAACATTTTGATGATGCTTTTTATTACATCCTCTTCAGGAACTTCTTTTAATTCAACTTTCCCTTTTCGTACCTTTTGATTTTCCATTCTTTTTGAATTAGTAATGTCTCTGTCTTTATAAAATATATTTCAACAAAAAAAATGCATCTTTGCATCTCATGATTTTTTTTTTCATCATCCCAGAAGCAATAACGAAATTCATCATTGTCATAACCAATGGAATAACATTTCTACAACTTTAGGTCCAGTTTATCCTATTCAGCAAAGTCAAGTTGCACATAAAAAAACATATCTAAAAGTTCCCAATGTGAGAGGTTTATCTTCTTTTCTATCCAAACCTCCTCACATAATTTTTTTTAGTCTAAAGAATAGAGGGTCCATGATTAATCAAATAAGAAACAACCCTAATGGTACCAACTCAGTAGCATTTGGACAAACCAAAATGCAATCTCATGCTCCTAGCTCTCTCATTCATGGTTCTATTCATACCTTTAGCTGCCCCATTCAGATTTTACAGAATTATTTTTCCCTCTCAATCTCACTATTTGTTTATTGAACTCCTTGTTATCATATTTACCTCCATTGTCTAATTACAAACATTTGACTTTCTTGTCAGTTTGATTTTATACTTTAGCCTTCCACTTGTTAAATGCATCAAAACATTTGATTTATTTTTTATAAAATAAACCTATACCTTTTGAGCATAGTCATAAATAAATGCGACATAATAGTCCAATACCTTTTCACTTATATGTCCAAGTTTGTAATGCTATAGTGGCAAGTTGTCATCACATTATATTGCAATTACTACATCCTTTATATCTACAATCATATAAAGAGTACTTAATTTGTTATCTCATGCTATAATCATTGCACTTTTTGTTGTCTTCTAGCATCCACTAACATAGTGACTTACTCCTCATCATCATGCTAACCAACAAAAATTAGATTTTTGCTCCAACTTAGAAAATGTTGAGATCCTTCATTTCCACATATGTCTATTATGCATTTTTATATGGACATCGTTCTTTCTTACAATATCCAGTGGTTCATCATTTGCAAGATAAATATTTCTAAAGTTTCCTATAGTATAATTTTGCATATTTTCTTTACGAAAAGCAAAGTAAAAGAATGCATCAGAATATAAAATCCAAGATCCAATGGAGCAATGCAAACTTAATGTTGTATGTCCTCTGTAGTAATATTTGTAGACTATTATGTCTATTTTTTATTTTTCTTTTTGAAGAAGCTGCTGTCCCTTTTATAATAGCATGGTTTACTACAACTCTACTATTTTTTTTCTCGAGGTTTGGATTAACTTCTTCCTTTCGAATCAGATTTGTCTCGCTCTTAACTGTGTTGGTTCATCCTTTCCTCACCTTGAATATATTCAAGGTAGAAGCAAGAGCCACTTAAGATCAAGTCTCAACACAATCAAATTTCAATTTACTTGACCCTTCAGAACTACTGCTGCAGTCATAGTCAATAAAGATAGTCTTCGATCTGCATCTTCCAAAATCCAAAAAGCCAAAATCCTAGCCATCAAACTTCTTGATCATTACATTTTCTTCTTACTACTGTTGCTCCTATTGTTCCTTTCAAGCATGAACCGAACTTTGATACTAATTGTTAGCAACGAGGCCCTCTCTCTTGTTTGTGACACTAAGAGACGAAAATGAAGAAAAGAAAGAAGAAGACACAATGGTTTTATGTGGTATGGAGACAAAGTCCTCCTATGTCCACGATTTCACAAAGTATTCACTATTATTGAAAGATCAAATAATACAAGAACCCCCTTCCCCCCTTTCTTAATCATGGGGATTAGGACCAACTCACCAAAAAATAAAACAAAATTACATAAATGCCCTTATAAAAAAGAAATAGGTAGTTAAGTGCAGATCAGGCTCTACATTGCATGATGGCCCACAATATGCTAGTTCTATATGTGTTTTCTTCTTATTTGTGGTTTCATTTGGTAGTTTTATATCTTTTTCTTTGATAGACTGAGCAACTGCAGAATTTAATGGAGCATAATTTGACCTTATGCCTAGTATTGGAGATAAAATCATTCCTTATAACATCTCATGGTTTAAGGGGGAGGCTATCCAACTCAAGAAAATGATGGAAATGAGGTTTTTATTGTTTAACCACCATTGTGAGTACAAAGATACAACTAAGAGTTTTCCTTCTAGGGATACACAAGCAATTGTAAAGAGTTGACCATGATTAATTAGTAATCAACCAATGAACATTGTAATTTTTGTTACATAAATAATAAAATTATTGGTTTTAGGAACCACTAGTGGTCTTATGGCCATGGTTACTCATAGCAGTCACAACATGGCTCAGCCACTAACTGATGTTAAGTGAAGAAAATTTCTTTGTCCACATGTACAATAGAGATGGCCAATTTAGTTGCCATGGTATGGCCATTTGAAAATTTCCCCCGCTTTTTTTTGTCCGTTGGGGCTTGGTTCAGACACTTTCTCTCTCTTTGCATCTCTTCTCTTCCTCATTTTCTTGGTGCCTGCCGTGGAACTGAACACCCACAACGCCATCCAGTTTGATACGCTTTGCTTGCTTTTTTTTTGTCATGAAATGGGTTTTGGGTGATGCCTCAAGGCTTGCCATGGTGAGAATGTTTGCTCGCACAATCTCCAACGGTCATATGTCACGCACAACCTTTTTGCTCCCGAGCGTCCTCACCATTCTCAGATGTTCATAGCCATAGGCGGCATTAAACCTATTAATGTGAATATTTCCACTATATTTTTTTGATACTGCCTGTTTTGCACTTTTCTTAGATATTATTTGCTCCCCCTTTTCTTTTGTTTAGATTTCTTAAGGATTGGTGTTTAGTTTCTTTCTCATGCATCTAATTTAACATATGCATTGTCTTATGTTGGAAGAAATTGTGGTGTACTTTTTTTGAGCTGCTCAGGCGATCTATTGTCTATTCTCTCTAGTTCATAGTATATGCAAGTTCAAAAGGAGACAAGTTTGAAGAAGGTAAAAAATCTTGCTTGTTTTATAACATAATTTTTTCCTAACCTCAACAACAGCATTTTTTTAGTTGCATGCACTTGATTCCAACTTGATTGTTATGGCAGGCTTTATCCTTTTTCCTCTTGTGCCATTGGTTTAAAATTTTGTTTCTTCATTAATTTTTTATAGTGATTATTCTAATGTTTAGTTTTTGCTTGTTGTTTGGTGTATTTGATACATGCTTTCTTGTCGCTTTGTAACCGTTGGAAACACAATGGTAACAAAGTTTATCCGTGGTAATCTTTTCGTGTGCAACAAACACAAAGTTTTTTTTTCTAGAAAAAAACTTTCAAGCTATCAAACACGGCCTGGACTTGGAAAAGGCAAAATTTACCCTTCGTAAACTTTTCCTGGAATTTATTCCATGAAAAGTTTTCCACTTGTAGCTCAAGTGAGTGAGCTGGGATGCATTATGCAGCATGTCTTAGTTTGACTCGCAAGGGGTCATATGCTCATGTACTATAAAAGGCAATGGTCCTAATCTTTGCACTTAAAATTTAACAGTTCTACATGTCAATCATTCAAAATTTGACTCACCTCCATTTAGTTTGAATGGGATTTTCAGAAAGATGGGACCTGACCCAAAGATGGGACCTGACCTATCAGTACGAGGCTTGACTGTTCATGGTGCCTTTAACAGAGGTAATCAATGTAGGACTAAGCTTTACCCTTCCATTTGGCTAAGTGTCTATATGTTATCTTGATTCTAATGGAAAAATGAAGCAAACGTACCCTAAATTTTGAAAGTAATGGTTTATTAAAATCTTATATGGAATCGGAACTTAAGATTCATAAAGAAATGTCATTAAATTATCTTAATTGTCATCATAGGCATTGCAACAATTTATCTGAAGCTTCGTGGTGTATGCATCTCAAAGATTTGATGATTAGGATTGGATTTCCAAGAGTTAAAGGTTTCTAACTGGTCTAGATTCTAAGTTTTTGATTTGTTGATGTTTTGGTTTTAAATTGAATTTTGGAAGACTTATTTTAAACGGAAAGTTAAGTTTTAAATTAGTGTTTTGATTGTTAGGGTTTGTCAAAGCTTGAGATGTTTACAAGTTTGAGACTTGGTTCTAAATGTCATCAGGTTTGAATTTTTAATATTCTTGAAAATGGTTTAGACTTTGTGTTGTCATAAGATTTAAAATTTTGGGCTTTGATTTGGCTGTAGTTTAATGTTTTTTTTTTTTAAATTTTATTTCAACTAAGGGTGTGAGTTGAAAGTGGGGATAGTTTTACATTTTAGTTTAGGTTAATATTTTAAAACCTAAGGTTTTCTTTTATGATTTTATGACTTTTAATGTTTAGGCTCACTTCAAGGTTTAGTTAAGGTTGGAAAAGCAAGTCATTGCTTTGGTTTTTTTATCTTACGTTTTTTGGATATCTTAAGCATTTAAATCTTTGAGGTTTTCATAAAGACATGTTTTGGAATTCTTTCTAAAAAACTTGGATGCAATTTAAAAAACGGTGTATTTAATAAGTGTTTAAGCAAGTATATATTATTCTTATACCCAAGTTATTACTTAAAGTATAGTTCTAAATCCATCTTATTTAAATTCTAATTAAAAGTGAATTGTGTGAATGCATGCCTAATCTAAGGGAGTTTATTTGAGGATTGTTTATTCCCCAAACAAAAATTAGTACTACAGTTAAAAGGATTAATAATCTTCAAATTTCGACTAAACATGTTGTGGGTTTGTGAATTTAATATTAAAATAAAAAATAAATTAAATTAAATGCATGAAAGTGAAATTGAAAATTAAACTTCAAATAGATTAGAAGGAATGAATCAATGATGACCATACCTTACCCCATATTACCTAATTGACAATGAAATTAAATCTAAGTGAACTTAGTTAAAGTCTTGAAAAGATGATTGTTTACTTCCTAAAGCAATGTTAGCACCATGGTTAGGGGTTTTTATCTTCATCAAATCTTCAACTAAGCATAGTGCGTGCAAGTATAAGAAAAAATAAAAATGGTAAAAGTTAAAAAACAAGCAACTATCTTATTCTATATAATTAAATGAAAGAAAACATATTTAATCTAAGTGATGCTTTATCAAAGCTTAAGAGACAATCATTAGTTCCCTAATACCCTTAGACCAAGTTTAGTACCATGATTAAGGGATTAACCGTTCTTAAATTTTCATTCCCTTAGACCAAGTTTAGTACCATGATTAAGGGATTTCACTTTAAATAAACATGGAAGATAATCCGCCGAATCTTCATGATGCATCGTGTTTGTGCACAATAAGATCTGAAATGAAAATTTGTATTTGGATAACAAGCTTTTGACGTGAATGTGATTAAAGAAATTTGAATGGAGATTTGAATCCAAAACAGATAGTGAGAATCTAAACGGATCCCAACATGATATTTTGTATCAAAATGGATATGAAAGTGAAATGTTTAATCTGAATGTGACATTTTGAATCTCAATAGAACTGAACGTAATTGTGTGGATTCAGATGGATCCAAAAGTGAAAATTTGGATATAGATGGATCCAAAGTAGTGGTTTGGATCCTGATGGATCCAAAGTGATAGTTTGGATTCGGATGGATCTGAAAGCAATGGTTTGGATTCAAATGGATCTGAACGTGACCATTTTGGATCCAAATGGGTCCAAAAGTGATAGTTTGGATCTAACTAGTATCCAAAAGTAATATCATGGATCCAGATGGATCTGAATGTAATGGCTTGGATTTGAATGGATCTGAAAGTAATGGTTTGGGTCCAAATGGATCACAAAGTGATATCTTGGTTCCAAAAGCGATGATTTAGATCCAAAATAGATCCGAAGGTTGGATTTGGATCCGGACAGAATCCTGAAAATATATTGGATGTGAAATTAAAATTTGGATCCAAAATGGGTCGAGAAGTGAGATTTAAGCCTTCGTTTGGATCTGAAGTGAATCTAGAGTTTGAACTTTGATCCAAACTGGCTTTGGGGCTGAGACATGGATCTAGTTTGGATCTGAAAGCTGATTTTTGGCTCCAGGATTCTAGATTACAGGGCTTTAAAGGCTCAGTTAAGATTTGAATTTGATTTTTGACAGGGTAGATGACAATATATAGATGAAACTATAATTATTTTTTATGGGGTGGAAAATTTCTATAGTAAAAACTTAGAGTGTTTACACCTACAAGTAAATTGAAGCACTTGAAGATTTCACCACTTGGTACCAACGCAGCTCTAAACCTTATGTGCAATGATTTCTTGCTGGGGCGGTACAAAAAACCCTGTTAATCAAATATCCAATTTAAACCTATATAATTTGATAAAGTGAAATCGGCAAAAAACTGAATCCAATCCCAATCCGAACCACTTTATGGGGCGTTTTGATCAGTTGTAGGATCTTATACCACTAGCCGGATGTCATTTTAATTTATGAAAAAGTGTTCACACCGAATATCCAATTCAGAACCAGGTAAGGTAGGATTTGATCAAACCTAATCCAATCCCAATCCTAACCATTTTGTGGGGACATTCGGGTCAAGTATCGGATCATGTCTACCAACTTGATGTGATTGTGATTTATATAAAAAAAAAAATGTTTGAATCAAGTATCCATGTTGAGCCTGGTAAGGTAGAATCATAGAACTTGATTAAGTCTAAAAAGGTAAAACCCGAGTCAAGTCCGAATCCAAACCATTTTACTGTTACCCTCAAAAAACTTCGTTTAGTAAAATCCTAGAGAAATAACCAATTTTCAAAATTTGGTTTGCTCGTAAGATAAAAACTTGACATCAAAAATCAGTTTATGAAATTCAGATTTCACCAAAATTGGATTTTATCAAAGCCCAAGTTTGGTATCATTCAAACAGGCCTAAAATAACGTTTTGGAAGCAGTAAATCCTGATTTTAGGCTGGTATCCAAACGCCGTCTGCATCCCTGACGACGAGGGAAGCGAGGGCGCAGGGATGGGGAGCTGAAATAGCATGAACGCCATGGGCGTCCTTGAAAGGTGGGGGGCATTCTGGGCAGCGGTGAAATGGACGGGCTACCCACGATGGGCGCGGCAACCGCGTCGAGCTCCGGAGGAACGTGTCATCACGTCCGTGCCTCTCGTCCTCACAAGGAACCCGGCCTGCCACCCTTCTCCTCCCCTCCCCTGCAGCATCCATCGTCGACGATCGCCTCCCCCCTTGCCTTCTCTCCCTCTTCTCTCCTCTCTTTTACATTGATCAGGTCTCCCCAATCTGTCATTTTCCCTTCCTTCGTCTCCACCACCCCCCTTTCATTTTTCTGCAACTGAAGCCTACAATGGTGAGAAAACCTCCTGCCTTTTCTTTTCTTTTCTTTTCTTTTCCTCCTCTTTCTGCAGTGGTTTCACGTTGCAGAATCTCTAGTTCTTCATCCTTCTCTTTGCCATTTTCTTGTGGGTTCTGTGTTTTTCCAGTCCTCCGTTGTTTTCTGCCTTTAGTTTCCGAGGAGTTTGAAACTTATCATTTACGTGGAAAGATGGGCGCGTCTTTCATGTCCCCTTCGATTTTTTCTTTCTTGTCATCCTTCAGAAAATGTGAAGCGTCAATCTTCCTCCATTGCTGTTGTCGTGTTAGCAAAACCACGCGTAGTTCCTCTAAGAAAGAAGGAAAACAAACAAAGACGTTTCTGATTCATGACCCAGAAACTGACATTTCTTTCGTCTGCATGGTCTCACAATATTTTCATGCCCTTTTCTTCTTTTTGACGTAGAAGTCCCCATTGAACCTTATAACTTCTTTTTTTGGGGCTTGAGGTGTTTCTGAGGCTAAATCCTTCTTGTCGTGATCCCCTCTGTTTTATAATCTTCTCCAACTTTTGTCTTTGATTTGCATTGACGTCTGGTCTTGTGATGCATGAAACTTGATTATTCTCCGTGGATTTTGTTCTTTTTGTTTTTCCCTCAATGGTGTTGTTGCTTGGTGAGATTTTACAGGCGAATTCGGCATCAGGGATGGCAGTCCATGACGACTGCAAACTCAGGTTCCAGGAGTTGAAGGCGAAGCGAAACTACCGATTCATAGTGTTCAAGATCGACGAAAAAGCACAGCAGGTGACGGTGGACAAAGTGGGGCAGCCCACGGAGAGCTACGACGATTTCACCGCCTGCCTTCCCCCCAACGAGTGCCGATATGCGGTCTTCGACTTCGATTTCGTCACTGAAGAGCATTGCCAGAAGAGCAAGATCTTCTTCATTGCTTGGTACGCGTTGTCAATCTATCGTATATATAATCTTCGATGCACAACTGAATTCCTCTTTTCTTCTACTTCTTCTACTTCTTCTTCTTCTTCTGCTACCACTACTTCCACCAGGCCCACCGCAATTAGCTATAAACCTTCTAGGACATGAATTTTGGTACATATCTCTTGTTCGCATATGGCCACTTTCGTTCTCCCTCTCTACCTGGTCAGGAGCTTAGCGTTTGGGACCTTCGGATTTGAATGAAGAGGTGACGAATTCCATACTGACTTAAGATTTATCTCTTGACATAATCTGGCGCGAACTCTGTCTGTCTAACCCCACTTTGTCCCCTCTAGGGGCTAAAAGCAAAGGAGAAAAACGTCACCATTTTGGTTGTTGTGGTTGTTCTTATCGTGCAAATCTTTATCATTGTTCATCAGCTTCAAATCTGATAATATTGGGTCTTTTGATTTCACTACCGTCCGAGGAATCCATTTTTTCTGCTGTTCATTGTCCAGATGGCGGGGTAACCATAACAAAGGTTTTACCTTTTTTTCCCTATCAATCAAACATGACACAATTTTTGCTAGATAAGAAATTGTCTCGGAAAAATATTTTCTGTTCGAGATCTATGGCAAAAATTATGTCTTGAGCCAAACAGCCCCTCATCCTCAATGAAGATGATGTATCCCTGTTCCACTGCCTGACCATGCGACGATCCTTAGGCTGCCATCAATGGCTTCCACTGACGGTGATATAATGCTAAAAAAAAAATCAGGGTGGTTTCACCAATTTCTTGGTTTGCTTATTATTGTTTAAGCACATTCGACATTATTGCTGCTTTCGTTCATCATCATCATCATCATCAGCAGACAAAATTAGGTAGCCCCTTCCACATTAGTCAACACTTGAAAAAGTATTGTCCCTTTACTGATCAACATATACCAGTTTGTCACAACCATGTTTATAATTGATGTCAAGATTGATGTCATTGCTTGACATGCAGTAAAAATAAGCAAGGATGAATGCGTTCAGGGTTTCCGTTGTGGTGCTGCTGTTGAAGCTTTATGTAATAGTTTCCCATCTTAAAGCTGATGCAGATTTAAATAATAGCAGTCCAACAGATAGGCGTCCATGAAGTTTCATTCGTGCTGAAAAGTCACCATCTTTAAGATAGTGTTCTCTACAATTCTTAAAACAGTTTGATGACTTATTTTCAAGATGTAAATAAGTGTTCTAAATTACTGTAGTCTGCTCACATGTTGTATTAAAGGACTCGTTGGGTGCTAGGAATACTTTATTTTACTCATATTATGTGATAAGTCAAATTGAAAACGTAAATGAGTTGGTGCCCTACAGAAATGTTTAAAAATTTTGCCAGGTAAACTCATTGACTTGGCTGACTCGGCCCCCTTCCTGGTAAACCTAGTAGAGAGACTCGGTTTTATTCAAAACTTGAAAACACGCACTTGGGAACTTGTTGACTCAACTTGTATGACTTGCTCAAAACTCGTCTAACTCACCAAAAATTTGGTGGCAGATGTTATCTTAACCTTAATGCATGTTTTGCTGAGTAATTGTTTTTCATGATATAGTTATTTTTCTTTGATATTTGAGGCTCATACTCATTATGGTGAAATGTACAATTATAAAGTAGCTTAAAGATTTGGTTTCTTGTTATTCCACGAGGGAATATAACTTAGTGATGGCTTTACTTGATCTGAAATTGACTTATTTCTGAATTATACAAGTAATAGGGACATTCTACAACCTTTTTATGTTTAAATGACGAGTTGCATGTTATTTTTCTTTTCCAAAACTATAGTTAACAAAAACCTGTACGAGTCACTGAGTTGACCAGCCAAGTCACAAGTAGATAATGGGCAAATCGAGTCATCGGGTTTTAAATATTGGTCTATAGTAATGAGGAGGAAATTTTATGAGCACATTGTCAAGTGTACACAACAGATTTGGATGGGTATTTGTTAAACCTTCTCAGTTTAAATTTAATAATGTGACCGTTCACGAGTGGATTATGGATTTCCATAAAGCCATGTTATCAAGTGGTCATGACCCAAACAAAGTCTTTTTCTTTTTCGAGTTTCACATAGATGGAATCCCAATTCTTTTCAGGCAACATCCTAGCTCCACTATTCCGTTTCAAGCTAAGAAAGGTACCTCGTGGATGCTTAATAATTGTCAATAATTCTCTATTAACTTTGCTTTAGCATTGGTTTTTCCCTTGAGTCTGAGGCCAAGAAGCTTGCAGGAAGCTTTTCAGTGGTTTAGTGTTGTAACAGTGGACAGCAAAGTAAAATGTCCAATGTGTTTTTCCTTCAAACTTGATCCATTTCACATGCCTCTGCTTGATTTCAATCAACTCTACCTGGTCATCCTCAATGAAAATAATATATTATAATGATCATTGTAGATCATTCTGAGAATTTGTAGCCCTTTATCTAACTATGTAAATTGGATATGGTGTACATGTGATTGCAAATTGTGGTAATCTGGAGGATATGAAAAGAAAGTGCTTTGTGATTTCTGCGTTAACTGCACAAATATTTATGAGGGCATAAATGTTTGAAGAATTGTGTTTTATCAGGGTATGGACTTCCCTTGTACAGGATTTTGGTCGTTTATGGTTCAAACAGCATGAAGTTTCTTGAAGCGTGCAACAATGATTTGATCTAATGTTCTAAGATCAGACTTTCAAATTTAGCTGTCCAAGTTTTGTTTGCTTTGCAACGAATTCTTTCATTGTTCATCTTCAAGCAATATGGTTTTGGTGGACTTAATGTCCATTCTAGCTTTTGCACCGACTCTGGGGTTTAAACTATGACAAGTACAGTCTATATCAAATTTGATGAAATCAGGAATTCGACTTGCCACTGATGCATGATAATTAATATGATGGCATGAATTAGATTGTAGTTGCATCCTCCTGATGCTGATGCTGATGCTGATGCTGCTGTTGTCATAGCTACTATCCCCTAGCCAATTCAAAGAAAAAAGTTGACGGGAAAAAGAAGGGAATATCGAATTTGGACTATACTTTCATTTCATTATCTTATGTGTTTTTGATGTTTTGTTTACCATCACTCTTTTGCTTGTCAAACAGCAAGGATGATATCATATGCTGGTCAAGTTTGATTGTGACTTAATTGATCCAATACCACCTTTTTCTGTTAATTGAACAGTAAATGTGAAGCAATAGAAGACAGTTATCAGATTGTAGAAATATGCACCCACTAGGATTTTTTTTTCTCTTACTTTTTTTGTTCTAGTTCGTCCATTTACTTGTAAATTATTACTTGAAGAATAGGATTCAGATACGGTTATCATTTGGTAGGGACAATGTGATCAATAACATATATGTATTTTTGAAGGTCACCAGACACGTCCAGGGTGAGGAGCAAGATGTTGTATGCTAGCTCCAAAGACAGATTCAAGCGAGAACTGGACGGCATCCAGGTTGAACTGCAGGCCACAGATCCTAGTGAGATTGGGATTGACATCATAAGAGGCCGAGCTCTATAGAGCTCTCCATCATATACTTCTAAAAGGATTTGCACTTTTTTCCCCCTGATATTTTATTCATCATATTTTGGTCTTTGGGATTCAGATTTTACCAGGCACGTGTGATTAATGTTTTATTATTTATTAGTTTTCTCGTTGGGAACTGATTGCATTTGTGACACATTCTATTCATTTGTTTCATTGTATGATGGCACCAATGACTGCTTTTGCAGATTATAAATCTTGATGTCATTCCTTAATCAAGTTGCCTTCCCAATGGTACAGACCTATAACATTTACTTTCAGGATTCATGAACCTGTGTCACCATTTTGTGGTGTTGCAGCTATTATGTTGCATTACAGGCGTTTGGCAACAAGAACACTAACATCCATGTCCATTTTGTAGTGGTGCAGTTTATTATGTTGCATTACATTTGGTGCAACTTAGGGGGTGTTTGGCAACAGGAACATTAACATTCGGTGTCTATTTTGTTGTTTCACAGCTTATTATGTTGTCTACGTTTGGTGTAACTTCGGGGATGTTTGATAACAGGAAAACTAACATTCTACGGATCGGGCATATTCATCAAACACTGTGTTAGTGTTGCAGTTGCCAAATACCCCTTAAGACATGTCCAAAATCATCAATTCAAATGTTCTTATTCTTGGTAAACTAGATCGGATCAGGCACACATTTATTAGTTCGGAGTTTGAAAACTGGCAGCAGTTAATTAATCCGCTTACACTGCTACTGTGGCCCTGAATCATCATAACTAAGCTAATTCAACTTTTGGAAATAAAATTCGGTACCGCTTGAGATCCAGCTTCACAAGACGGTAAAAAGAGTGCAAAAGGGAGAAGCTTCCCGGCGTAATAGAAATCTTTGTGTATTAAGCAGGCTTTTAAAGCAAGTCAAACACACCAGGCAGAACGCAAGTGCCCGACAGTATTGCCCGCATTCACAAATAAATAATAAAAATAAATAAATAATTATATATATATATATATATAGAATGATGACTTTGGTTTTTAAGAATCTGTCTCAAACAACCTTAATTGGATGACTGAGTCACTGTAAACATCGGAAGTCATTATTCACTTTATATATATATATATATATATATATATATATATATATAGAGAGAGAGAGAGAGAGAGAGAGCGTGAAATGTATGTGCTGTTATGCTCCATGCTAAGGAGCATTTTGATCAGACACTCTTCCATTTACTAAAAAAACGAACAAAAAATAAACAAAGGCCGTTGGGAATGCTCAACGCCCTGCCACTCGCCTCCCCTATGTGAGGCCGGCAACGCTGAGCGGAGCATCGCTGGCGACGGCCGGCCTGAGCAAAAAAAAAAAAAGAAATGCATTATGGGCGCAAATATTTTTTTGTACTGGGGAGGCGGTCGCCGCTCCTTGATGCTGCTAAGGATGTCCCTGCGAGACAACACAGGGCAACAGCAGGTGGCGATTGCCTTCCGCATCTAAAAAAGGGAGCAGCAGTGGTCCGCCCTGTCGTTCAAAAAAATTTGCTCACTAGCAAATTTTTGGTGTGTCATCCGTGACATCCTAGTGGGGCGAAGTGCCGGCGGTGACGTAGTATAGCTGACGGCCTCCTGGTGAGCAAAGGAAAGAACAGCTTTGTTCTTTCATTGGTTTATTAAAGATAAGAAAAAGGTGTTTGATTTGAAAGATTGAACAACTCACTCAATGAGCAGTAAAGATGCAGCATTTGGATGGCATACGCTTGCCAGCGAACTTAGACTTACCCGTCCACATGAGTTGCGTGGTGGGTGAGAAACATCGGCACGACCTTCACCAAACGCCAAGCCTTGCCTTTCACAGAACCCCTCGCCAGATTTGAAAATGACACTTCTTCATTAAGTGGGTCCTTTCTTTTCACTTTTTCATCCTCTGCCCTTTAACACGAGTGTTTCAGATCAGCAACAGAAAAATTGAATGCGCACAAGTAAATTGAATGAGTACGGCTCTCATGCTGTTAGGATGGTTCAATCATGTGCCAGTAGCTGGCCCAGCCTTTTGCAATATGTCCGTTCAATTGATGAGAACGGAGTTGGTTTCTTTTTTTTATTATTAAGCATATATATATATATATAATGTCTATTTAAAAATAAAGAAATTTTAAAAAACTATTGTGGGCAACCACCGACTGTCACAGCAATACTTCCAAAAAATGATGCCTGATTTAGTTGTTTAAACCTCATCTCTTCCTACAAACAATTTAAAATGTTTGATTGGGACTGCTGAAGCACTGGAACACGTACATGTTGGTGGAACCTATCTGACTTTTGACAATTCAGATCTATTTGGCAGCTAATTTTTCAAAGAAAAATAAATTTTCCTAATGCCCAAGGATGTTCGAATTTGAAGCAACAAAGAAATAATCAAAAGAACACATGAACAATCAACTAAGACGGCGTTTGATTGGCTTGGATTTGAGAATTAAAGATTTAAAATCAGACCCTCTCCCTCAGATCTGATGATATTTTCTCAATGCAAAGAAGTAAAATAAAAATCTTTAAGTATGGATCTTAGGTTTTAATTAAGATCCTTAGTTTGTTGCAAATGGCTTGGATTTGAGAATTAAAGATTTAAAATCAGATGATATTTTCTCAATGTAAAGAAGTAAAATAAAAATCTTTAAGTATGGATCTTAGGTTTTAATTAAGATCCTTAGTTTGTTGAACCACAGATGGCACTTCAGATCCACATCATGTATATAGATTTCAAATCCAATGCTATCAAACACCTTAAGTCTATGGTTTTTAACATGTACCATATATTTAAAACTCATGTTAGTTTCTCAATACATACTTTTTCATGCAGCCTCGAATCTTAGATATAGGGCTATCAAATATCTAGGTTGATAAAAGGTCATAACCTAATAGAAATTCATGCAACAATTCGACGGTCTTTTGTTTATTTTCATTTTCACTAGAATTCACTTGCAAACGAATCTAACTAAACAAAATGAAATAAATCAAACCAACATCATTCTGCAAATCACAAGATAAATTGACATTGGAGTTTCTTTCTACACCTAAAAAAACAACGAAGAGACCGATAGGCAAGGAAGGTACACAGACCGTTGTCATGTCAAAACTGGGGCCGAACATTGGAACATTCATCTGCTCTTGGTAATTGACTATATGACCATATCCTCATATAGGCTAAGCACATCATAAATAATAAGTTGTTATTCGACCCGCAGCAATTATACAAAAAGACTGTAGGGGGCTAGAAATATTATTTTTCAAATTTTTTATATTGGACAAATAAATTTTTTTAAAATTTACACATAATTTTTTTTTTTTAAAAAAAAATTGAGGTGGGGCCAGGGTTCATGCGGGCCCCTCCCTTGGCTCCACCTCTGTGTGTTGTACTTGGAAAACTTACTAGGATAAGTCGCTACTGATGCCCGCTGCTATGTTAGTGGGAAGGCTGAAGTCAAAGGAGATACTTTTACTGACATCCATGCAATGCGTTACTAAAACTGCACCACTCATGGCATGCCAAAGTTTCATCGTCGTGGAGATTAAGCTGGACGACCATTTTCTAATGCGGGAAAGCTGCATCACAAACAGGGACAGAGTCAAGAGTTTTGCATGAAGAGGTCAAATTATAGTTTCAAAATTGTAATAGGAGTCACAATATAATTTTTCAAAATTTTCTTAAAGATAAATGAAATTTTTAAATATTTATCAAAATGACATAATTGTTCAAATGAATTACGTCATTTAGAGACACAAAAATTGAATAAAAAGAAAAACAACTTTTTTTTTATGTTTTGTCTATGCTCGACATTACCTACTAACATGATCGTTGAAATTTGAAACAAAAAAATGTCTTCATTAAGGTAGTGATTGGATGGCACATTATAAAAATGATTTTTCAGAAAAATTATTTTTATAACAAAGATTATTTTAATGAGTTTTTGGAAAAACATTTTTCCATGTTTGGGTGGACAGGGCAAAACTGGTATCTGGATGAATAACCTAGAGAGGAGAGTAGGGTTTTCAGTTTTCACTCCCTTATGAAAACAGTGTTTTCGAAAGATTCATTTTTCCGAAAATAGGGTTTTGCTTCTAACTCTTTTTTGGGTGTGTATCCAAACAAGCCCTAATGTGTTTTTCTTATCTAGGCATTAGTTCAACTTTGAAGGATTTTGTTTTCCTTCGCATAATTATTATTATTTTTTTAGTGCACATAGAAATCAAAAGCATATAAACTTCTCACTACAAGATAAAAACAATAAGATTGTGGTGGATTGCGTTCATTGAGGGGTTGTGCAATTGAACATCTCTAAATCAAAATCAATGACATATATAAGAGCATTCTATTCATCTACCAGAAAACGGCTTTAGTATCTTTTGACTACCTCCTTCAGAACAGCTTTGTCCTTCCTAGACTACTTTGCAGAAGCCGTATAAGATGAGGGTAAGTCACCTATTACAGCAGACCAGTAGTTGAAGTCCGTAAAGAAAAAAAGAAAAAACCTAGACAACTTCTTCCATTTACCAAACTAAACACTGGTTGTTGCAAAATAAAATGAAAAACAGAAAAAAGTAGAGAGAGAGAAGGAGCCACCAACGCACTTGATGGCCCTTCAATATATATATATACATATAGACAGATAATTGCCTGACAGATAAAATTTAAAAATTCATAATGAAAATAACCATAAGTCATTGTTAAAGTTATCGCAACTGTCGCTACACCATAAACCATGGTTAATAAAAATTTAGAAACTTATTTTTTAGTGACAAATATTTAAATTTTAACCAGTAACATTTAAGACATAACAGCATTGAGCTTTTATATATATATATATATATATATATATATATATATATATATATATATATATATATATATATATATATATATATATATATATATATATATAGAGAGAGAGAGAGAGAGAGAGAGAGAGAGAGAGAGAGAGGTGGCAAACATTTGTTGATGGTGATGGGACTAAGCATCGAATGACTGCTATCAGTGGCGGAGCCAGAGCAGTCCAACTTCTAGATCTGGGTAGGGCCAAACTAAATTTAAATCTAAAAATACATAGAGTGATTAAAAAATAATTTTTTTTTCAATGTAAATTTTCTTTTTTCATTTTGCCAGAGTGGGGCCATGGCCTAGGCGGCCCCCCTCCCTCCGCCCCTGACTGCTATATCAACGAGGCAAGAGCAAAAGACAAAGTGAGAAGGGGGAGAAGAGAGGAAGAGGACAGTGCATATCAAGGTGGGTGGGTAGAGGGGAAGTCATTTCGGGACTGTTTCAAAGATAGGGACCATTTAATCTTTGATGATCAGACAGCCTAGTCAACACCCTATTGACAAAATTAAAATCGTAGGGATATATATATATATAATTTCAAAGTAACATAACTTACTCAAATTCATGATGATGAATGGTTGAGAAAAGACATAAAAAGAAAAAATGATGCTCATTTCCATCCTTTAATATCAGTCCACATATTTTTATCAATGTGCTTTTTACTTGATCATCTATTACACACACATATATATATAATATATATATCATTCATGTCCATTGCAATTGCTTTTCTTTTCTTCTCTCACTCTCTCTCTCTTTGAAATTGTTTAAGTTGTATGTCTCTCACCATTACCCTCCCATGCCTCTTTCCATCACCCCCTCTCCATTGGTGAGAACAGACTCAACCTTGCTCTTGCCAACGGCTCACATAAGGGAGAGAGACCGTTTTTCCAGAATGGCATATAGAAAAGAGAAGGAAAATTGAAGAAAAGTGATGGCGATCGTTTGGATGACTGCAATTGGTGTGGTGTGAATGCTAACACTAATTTATCAATGTTAGAATATATATATATATATATATATATATATATATATATATATATATATATATATATATATATATATTTCAATGGTAACCATGGCTTTTTTTGAGTCACTCAACCATTTAATTAAAGCGATAGACATTTTCGTCATCTAGTATTAAGTTCAACCATTTTATTTATATTTTTCTCTCAACCATTCATTTGTATTAGATAGAGAGAGAGATAGACCCTTAGGTGATAAACTTAGTCACTGGTCTTTCAAAAATAAATGGTTAAGAGAAAATCAATGAGAAAAAGAAAATATATTTTAGTCATTTGACATTAACTAACAAGTTTTCTTTTTCTCTCAAACATCCATTTGGGAAAGATCTATGGTCAAGATTATTATTTATAGGTCTAGCATTTAAGGGTTTATATATATATATATATATATATATATATATATATATATATATATATATATATATATATATATATGAATTCAAATAGCTAAATATTTAAAACTGATTGTTAAAAGCACCATAAATTATCGTAAAGAACATTATAGGTTGTTGCTAATGGTCCTGCGACGTGGTGCTTTTAGCGACAATCTTTAAATATTTTAGCATCCAGCAATATATATATATATATAAAAGTTGGATTCTTCCTCTCACAACACATTGCCCCATGAAACGCATTGGATGGCCTTGATGACAGAGGATCACACCTGGCCAATGGGATCCAGCTTACATATTCAGCTGACCATATAATGGCTATAAATTTTAACTTGTGAGAGAAGTCTTTAGCGACAGGAGCATTAAATACCGTATGGTGCAACAAACGTATATGTTTTTTAGTAATAGTTTACGGTGTTTATAGCAATGCATTTATAATTCTTATCCATCAGCAAAAAGCATTGAAATTTGTTGATTGTCGGATGTTGCACAGTAACCAAAAAATTAAAAACTGTGCTATAGAGGCATTAACGGCAGTTGGTACAGTTTCTGATGGTTTTCTTACCGATGGTTTTTAAATTTTTTGGCCGTCTAACAATATCCATTAGCTGATCATCGGCAGACTTCTACGTATATTGAGCAACTGAAATTTGTTGACAGTTAGATGTTAATAGTAACCAAAATTTTAAAAACATTGCTAATAAACAGTTGCTATAGAGGCAATAACGATAAATTAGCAATAAACAATTTTTTAGCAATGATTTTTAAATTTTGGCCATCCCACAATATCTAGTAACTGATATAATATATATGTGTGTGTGTGTTAACAATAAACATTTTTTTTAACGACGGTATTTAAATTTTTGACCATCCGACAATATCCATTAGCTGACAACTGTGTGTGTTGACAGTGTTGATGGTAGTGGGCTCTCATATAAGTGAGTTTGTTGATGGTGGGATCACATTTCCACGAAGAAAAATATGGAATCAGTAGACAAATTGTGTGACGACAACTACTAATAAAGTATTTAACAACTAGCGACGTTGAAATTTGTCCGGGAAAACGACAAAAAAAATAAATTCAAATTTCATGCGTTGGAAAAATACTCCAACGACCCCAAAACTTTCTCAAATGCCCATCAGATGAACCTCTTGATTAATGTTTAATTATAATAGATATAATAATAATGGGCGGCAACGAATGCATCCAGATTGAAGCTTTACAGTACAGCGGTTTGAACGCTATGTGAACATGGCCTTCACATGGCCATCAGTCATCCTCCGCCAAATATGCACGACATAACCTCTTTTGCAAATAGAATTTGGTGTTCTGTAATGGAAACATGTGGCTTTTACTAATTAAACTCGCAAGGGAAAGACACTTCAGGACTATAAGATTTGTACATTTTTCGTTGAAAAAAAGCCACTTCTATGGTTTTCAGCCTCTTGTACTTCAAATCCTTTCATGGTATACTTGCTTTCACGATTTGTTTAACATGCCACTGATGAAATTTTGTCACATTAGAATGATAATTCTTCTCCTGGTTGGAGCAAATTCAAATGAGATATCTGGAGTACTCCAGAAGTAGCGGTGAAGAAAAGGATACAGGCCAGCGACCCGTCCCGTTCTACGGAATCCCTGATTACCTTTGCAGAGGCACCAACCAACATTGCCAGCCGTAAGTCTTTTAATGCAGTTTAAATGCTCTTACCAGCTTCACGCACCGTGGTGGAAGGAACAGTAGAAAGAGACAGTGAGAGAGAGAGTGAGTATTTAATTTGAAACTCAACCAACATTCGACTACTTCACCCTTTTTTAATATATTTTCGGTTACCAAGGCTGCGGATTCTCTGTTTTGCAGTCCTAACCTCCTCTTCCGCTGGTTGGTGTCTCATTGTCTTTCCTTTTGCTATTCGGTGCTTCCTTTTTTCCCAAATCTCTAGCCATTATGTGCTGCGGTTCCTTCCCTGGTGACCTTTTCCACTAGCAGTCCCCACTGGCGCGCGCGAGAGACAGACAGAGAGGAGAAGGAGGATCAGGGTCGGTTCTCTCTCCTCTGACTGGCGTTTTGAGATGTGGGTGCTGGAGGTTCTTTGAGCCAGAGGCAGAAGATCCGTTTCTCCTTGAGAGCTCGGATGGGTAGAGTGGAAAAGGCTGATGGATCAGGTGGTCTTCTTCTCACTGTAGCCATTTTGGGAATTATCTTTCCCTTGTGTCACTCTTTCGTTATGAATGAAGGTATGGATCTCTCTTTTCTAGGTTGGTTCACTTATTTTCTTCATACTTGTTGATGTTTTTCGTTGAATAGCATTGTTTTGTCATGTGGTCGCATGACGGTGCTCCCCAAATCGATTTATTTATGCTAGGTGCTTATTTTCGAAGTTCATTCTCTACATTTTTAGTATGATCTTCTCTTGGTGAAGGAGAAATTATGTTCATATGGGAACATGAACGAGTTATTCTTGATTATTCACTGATATGCGTAAATTTGTGAGCTATCTGTTGCTTAAAGTAATTTGGTCTTGGCTATGGCAGTAATTCTGATTGAAATTGTTGTGTATGTTGAACTTTATAGTGAATGCACTCTTGGCTTTCAAGGCATCCATATTTGACGACCCTCTTTCACGATTAGCAAATTGGAATTCTCTTGATGAAGATCCTTGTGATTGGTCCGGTGTTGTTTGCTGGCCAGATCACGGAAATGTTATATCTCTGTACGTACCTTTTCATGTAAATTTCTTTCTTGGCTTTGTATTTTTGAATTCCTTATTTTATGTCCATTTTAAAATTGGGATTGTGCCATGGTGACTTGCCACCATACTAAAACTCTATTTTTTGCAATAGTGACCTTTATAATTCATCGCTGAGAGGATTTCTTGCGCCAGAGCTTGGCCTGCTTGCCTTTCTGCAGATACTGTATGTGGCGACGACTCTAATATGTGTTTTGCATTTTCCTGCTAGAAACTGTTCTCTCATCTTCTTTATTTGTTAGGCTACATTGCTTTAGTATTTAAATGAACAAGGAAGGGTGATAGCGGAATCTTATGAAGCATGCTAACACCCTTGTTTTTACTCAGGAATCTTTCAACGAACAATATAATTGGAACAATACCCAAAGAAATTGGAAAGTTATCTCACCTCAACATTCTCGATTTGAGCAGAAATCAACTCTCAGGGCCCGTACCTAATGAAGTTGGGAACTTGAATAGCATTACCAAAATGTGAGGTTTTAAAACTTTGTGATTTGTTGATGATGAACTGTTAATGTGTTATTTTTTAGCATGTTCATGTATCTGCTTTTCGAACCCAGATGGCTTCAATGCAACCAGTTGACCGGAAACTTACCCCCTGAACTTGGCAATCTGAAGAGCCTTGTCGAGCTGAGGCTGAAAAGAAACAGGTTCCGAGGACCTTTACCTGGAAGTGGCAACCATGTCAACTTTACATCTAGTATGCAAGGCCTGTAAGTGTTCACAAAGTTCTTATAAATGTACTTGCTTCCTAGTGGAACATTGTGGCAATCGCAAAGCATTGCCCACAGTTCCAATTGACATTTGGCTATTTAGAAGGAGCTCACCAGCTCGGTGACCACATGCCACAGGCCCACAACTTGTCCGTTTGGTGTTTCAAGCATAATAATATCAAGTTACCGCTTGGTGTATTTTTATCTATTCTCCTACTTTCTTTGGTTGGATGACAAAGTCCTTAAAATGTAGTATTGGTTTATATATATTTTTTCTATTAGCAACTTGTTGTACTACACATCCAGTGCATAAAACTATTACAAATGAAGCTGATATTTCACGTATGGCTCACATAGGCAATTGGTTGCTGTTGGGAACTTGTTTTACACAGCGTATTTGAACTTTTGTCACTTTTCTTGTTAGAACAGCACTTTTTCGTTGGCCTGCTAAGTCACTTTTCCTGCTCCAGGTATTCATCTACAAGTAGTACCACTGGGTTGTGTCTGTCAAATCAGTTGAGTGTTGCAGATTTCTCAGACAACTTTTTCACTGGAAAAGTGCCTTCATGCCTTAACTATCTACCAAGGTTCTTTCCTACTCTCACTGCTTTTACGGTTAAACCTATAAGCAATCTTCTTATACTTGATATTTGCAGGTCAAGCTTCGAGAAGAACTGTTTTGTTGATAATGGCTCTATTGGTCAACGTTCTAATGAACAATGCGGTGTGTATACTCATGGAATTTTGATCTACTATGGACCATGGTATTATAATTATATTGTTATCATAACTGCTTATTTGATGGTGCAAAAACAACTGATCTTTAGCAAATGCCCAAGTTGCATATTTTGCCTAATTTAATAGGTCTGTATCTTATGCCTAAGAAAGATATTTAGTTCGTAATATGGCCTTTCTATCTTGTTATTTTCCCCCTATTCTGCCTGATCATTTTTACAGGTAACTTCAGAAAATATGCAACTTTTAATCTTCAAAATAGCCTGTATTTTGTATACTAAATCAATATATTTTATCCTTCTCCACATGAAAAAATGGAAAACAAGTTCCCCCATTTGTTTGTTTCCCTGTTTTATCTATTGCTATCTTTCTCCACAGCAATAACCATTTATAGCTCCCCAGGTACCAACTCACTTTATTTTTCTCTTCGAATTTAAAATTTTCTGATCTTTTCATCTTGTTAAATTTTATTTAATGCTGGATGAATGGTGCTATTGTTTATGTTTTCCGCATGTTTTTAACATTCATTTCTGAGCATTTGTTCTCATGCTTATCTTTAGTACATAGTGGTTGTACGTAAGTTGACCCCACTGGACTGATCATACTTCTAGGGCCTCTCTTGCATAAGTTTCCTGGATCCTCTGTCACATGGAGCACCCGCACGATACTGGTACGGCACCGGTACGGGTATGGATATGGCCCTGGGTACGGCAGGGGTACTGCGTTGACCGTACCGGGTGCGGTCAACGCACCCAAGGTCATTTTCGACCTTTCTCAGACTCAGTCAAAGTTGACCGAGTCCAAATTTGTCTGATTTTAATGTTAACGATTTTTACATTTTAACTTTTTGAACCATTTTAACGTTAAAATTTTCAAAACCCTCATCTTCATTCCTGCTTCGTAGTATTGGGATTCGTTTTCTGCTTCGCTTGCTAGCTCCTTTATCTTGTTATGTAAAAGTTTATGTTGTTCTTTTGTTTGTGCTTATGCTTCTGTACACGCGTGATTTTCTTCGGCCTCAGTTGAGCAGTAAATTTGCGACTGAGGAGAATGAGAATTAAGAATGATAAATTTTGGATTATGATTTGTGAATATATTATTATGATTGTAATTTATATATATATATATATATATATGAGAAGATGTTATTCTATTTGAAATTTTTTGACATATATATGTATATGTGCATATGTGTGTACGACCGTACCCCCACGCTCAAGTTTTTAAAAAATGGTCCATACCCATACCCGCACTGGCACCCGCACCCTGCCTATGTGACATAGCCTGGATCCTTTTATTTATGTTATGAAGCATCTTGCAGACTTTTTTTGTACCTTTTCTTGACATCATTTATCATTGTCCTCACCTAAGTCACACAGGTGCGCCAACTATGGTGGCGCACCCGTACTGATGCGGGTGCGGCCTGACACGGCACCCGATTCTTTCAAACTGAATTGAGTGCTGTTGACTGCACCCGTTCTTCTTTTCTCTTGTTTTGTTTTTTCATTTTTTTCCTTCTCCTATCTTTCCCTCTTCTTTTTTCACTCTTCTCTCTCTCCCCCCTTATTTTATTTAGTAAAACTTTGAACTTTGTATGAGATTAAGGTAACCTTGATGAAAACAAGTTTAAAAATATAGAAAAAATAAAATTACTTATATATATATATATATATATGCTCTCGCCGCACCTGCACCCAATTTTTTTTTGGAATTTTGCCCCATCCTGCACTAGCACCAGCACCTCGCACCCATGTGACATAGGTCCTCACTTGGTGAAGTTTTAAGGCAGCATCCAACTTTATAATTTTTTTTAGAAGCATCAGAAACTCTATTTTCTTAATTTTTGTTGTTTCTTCATTTTTTAACTCCATATTATTGGTACAGATGCTATTGTATGAGCAACATTTTGTACCTGAAGTGGTGAAAGTACTTATGTATGATACTTTTGGTGAGAATGCAAGTTCACGTGAACTTCAATATTGTTGATCTTTTTGAAAGGCTAGAATTTACTATCCCTAAATTATTGTTTTTTGATTTTTTGGTAATTTTGCCATCAGAAGTTTAGTCAATCCTCATGTAGAAGGCACTAGTATCATTGTACTATCACTGGTTTGTGATGAAATTGCAATTTTGTACTTAAACAGGGCCTGACATTTTGAGGTTGTTCTTGACCTTGAGTATACTGATAAAAAGATTCAGCTAACCATGGCACTCTTTGGAAACATTCTGCTCTTTTTGTAGGTCCTACAAAGTATGTGAAAGGTCATTCTGGAGGTAGCCATGAGAATAAAGGACAAGTGGTGAAGAAAAAATCATCAAAATGGCTGCTGGCTGTTGAAATTGCAACAGGAGTTGTTGCTGGTTGTCTTCTGCTATATATTGTTGGTACAGCATTCTTTAGGTGTAAAGACAAACAAACAGTTAACCTTTCTTGGAGAAAATCTTCTGGACTGAAATTGAAGGAATTGCCAGGTTAGCTATCGACGTTGCTCAATATTGTATTTAGTCCCCAGTTTGATATATATTTTTGTAACTTGCTACAAGGTTTACAAGAAAAGTTACTACCTAATGCTAATTGCAAACAGATTCTGAAATGGTAAAGGGAGTTTTGAAGATGGGCCGGCAAGAACTTGATTTAGCATGTGAAGAGTTCAGCAATATAATTGGTTCTTCTGCAGACAGTGTGGTATACAAGGGCACCATGAAACGCGGACCTGAGATTGCTGTAATATCTCTTTGCATTGCTGAAGACTATTGGACAAACTATCTAGACCGTTACTTTCAAACCGAGGTAGTGAAATGATCTTTTTAATATTCTTTAGCATTATGTAATATCGCTGGAGTCCATGGACTTGTTTGTTTACTAGTTGACTGGTCACCCTCTTTTGGTTGCTCGCTGACTAGTCCATGGTCATGTAGTGGGGATGGTTCTGGACCATGGACGTTCACTGATTAGGTCAGCTAGTTCTCGACATTAAATGACTGGTAGATTTTTGGGTCAGCTCTTTCCCTTTACTTAAGAAGATAAATTTTCTTTCTCGGAATGTTTTCCATATATATATATATATATATATATATATATATTGTGTGTGTGTGTGTGTGTGTGTTTTCTTAAATGTGTTTATCTATGTATGTTAATGTAAATGAGGTTGTGTTTCTATATCTTATTTTAGTTGACCCGACTAGTTCTGTCTAATTTTGTTTTAGGCCTTGGGCAACTTGTGTGGGTCTCTTGATTTAGTGAACATAGTTGAAATAGTGCCTTTCTATGAACTCTCAGAGATGGGGTTGACCGCTTGTTATGAAATATGTTTGTAAATTCTCTTAGGAAGTCCCCATCTTATATACTAGTTCTGTGTGGAGAGACTAGCCTAGTTCCGCTCGTGAATTGGAAATGGTGAACTGACAGTGCATATAAGATAAGTTGCATATTCTTTTATTCTGTTTTTTTAACCATAGGTTGCAGACTTAGCGAGGCTGAACCATGAAAATGTAGCAAAGTTGCTTGGTTACTGCAGTGAAAATGAACCATTCTCACGGATGCTAATCTTCGAGTATGCATCGAATGGGACATTGTATGAACATCTTCATTGTACGTTCTGCTCCACTTTATTTTCCATGAGTTGTCAATTTTAATTGTTATTAGTCTCAAGCATCCAAACAATTGATAGTCTCAACATTTAATCTACTTCAGATGGTGAGGGATGCCATTTATCATGGACCAAGCGCATGAAAATTGTTGTGGGAGTAGCTCGTGGCCTCAGATACATGCATTGTGAACTTCAGCCATCTTTTAGTTTAAAAGAGCTGAATTCAAGTGCTGTTTATCTGACAGAGGACTTTTCACCCAAGGTACATTTAGTACCCAAATTTTTCCTTCAATCATTTTTATTGTGATTTTGCCATCTGGAAATCTAAAAGGTGTCTGGATTTGTTCCTCTTTTTTGTTGAATATGTATTTTTCTGAGATTGTTATTTTTCTCTTTTACGACTGGGTTTGTTAAAAGGGTGAGAAAAATACATTCTGGCCAGTTAAATTGATTGAATATTAGCATGTGCGATTGCATTTACGTTGTTTGGAATTTCTATAAAGATACCATTAGTAAGCTATTCTTTTGTTATTTAGCTGGTTGATTTTGAAAGTTGGAAAGCAATACTTTCGAGATCAGAGAAGAATTCTGGGTCAGTGAGCTACACTGGGTACTCCTCAGACTCGTTTGGAACATTCTCTTCAGACATTCAAGGAAACACCTTCTCATTCGGAGTGCTTTTACTCGAAATTATCAGTGGAAGACTCCCTTACTGCAAAGAAAAAGGGTGCCTGGTTGACTGGGTATGTAGTGCCTTCTGCCAATCAGTCTTTGTAGTAATTTGCAAATATGTGCTTTCTGGTGTCTTTATGAGTATTATTCATGTCAAAAGGGGCATTAGTTAAATGTAATAATTCCTTTTGTAGGCAAGGGACTACTTAGATATGCCTGAGGTGATTGCTTACCTGGTTGATCCACAATTAACATACTTCCGATATGAAGATGTTCGAGTCATATGTGAGGTGGTGAATTTGTGCATTCAACCTGATCCAGCCAATCGCCCATCAATGACCATAATATGCTCAACGCTAGAAAATGGAATTGATATATCACCAACTGCTAACATAAAGGAGTCTCCTTTGGCCTGGGCAGAGCTGGCTCTAGCATCTTAGAACACTAGACAGGGGGAACATCCGGTCCTTTCATTTGCATTGAAGAAAAAGTGAAGTTTTTGTATAGCTGATTCAATTTCTTCTCATTGTAACATGAGATTTCTGTTTTCATTTAACAGCATACGATTTAGGGGAATGTATTGGTTTGCCGGTTGATTTCTGTAATATAACAAGAGGGCTTGTTTGATAGTGATTTTAATGAAGTTCAGTTGATGAAAAACTTATATTTGTCTAGATGTCTGTCCATGCACTACCTTCATGTATTTAATTGTGTTATGTTGGTTATTCATGGTGGATCTTTGACCTTAAATACTTCTGGAAAGATATTTCAAGGAAACTTGTGAAAATTTGTACACCAAATAATAAGAATCGATCTCCACTTATAGTGACAAGTTTGGTTGATCCATATGGGAATTGGTAATTGTTGGCAAGATCAGCGAGTTGACTCAGGAATCGCCCAAGTCGATTAGGGTCGCTCTCTCACTGGGCCATGAGTTACGGATCCAAGCGAGTTTGTACCAAAACTCGGTTGACTTGGCTAAGAATCAGCTGATTTGCAGGATCAGTGATTTGGATCGGAATCACCTGAGTTTGATTCTAATTGCTTTAAGGTATAAAAATTAATTTTGATTTCTATGTGTTCACAACCATCATTCGCTAAACATTCAGAGGCTTATGAAGAATCAGGTGGTTTATATATATATATATATATATATATATATATATATATATATATATATATATATATATATATATATATATATATAATGTATGTGTGTGTGTGTTTGTGTTAAGCAAGTATTTTTTAGATGTATGACCCCATTCATAGGTAGAGTTGCTGACAAATCATAATCAAGATCATGTTGGATGGGGAGGTAGTAAGTTACACAAGAAGGTTACAGTAAAGGTACACTATAAAAATTTAAGACCTCCCAGGCTGACTCCATAGTCAACTTGCTAATCCATTGATATTGATCTGGTCGTCTACCAAGTCTGATTCTCAGGTTTGCCAACTATAGAATTAGTATATCCAGAGTTCAAGATTTCACTTTATTAACAAATGAAAAACAAAGTATCTGCACCATCCAATAAAAAAAGCATGCAAGCAAGAACGCTCAAAATAACTAAAGCAACCCCTAAGGTAATCGGCCTTTCAACACTTCTAGGGCAAAATCATCTTTTGGTAGTTCACAAATATCTTCACTGGGCTTCTAAAAGCTGTCCTTGACCTGGAGGAAGATGGGGAAAGAAGCTGTCCTTGACCTGGAAAAAGCCCAAGTAATAAGCTACAAAACTCAAAAAGAAATTCAGAACGCTGAACGGTCGCATAACGAGAGGAAATAGAAGAGAACAACCGGATAATACAAGCCCAAGTAATAAACTACCGCTGTTTGATTGAATGAAGCTTCTGGAGGAACTTTAAAACAGAGAGTTTAGAAGTGCAAATCTCCTCCAAATTCTGCAGAAACTGGCTTGTTTGAAAGCTAAAAAAATTAGGAATTCAACCATTTTATAACACTCAAAAAATGTTTCCAAAGCCCGAAATACAATCATTTTAATGCAACTAAAATTCTCTTTCAAATAGGTTTTTAAATGTAAAATCTTTTAAAAACCTGATTTTAGAAAACATGCAAAACCTAGGCAAATGACCTCTTAATTGTGACTGAAAGCAATTTAAAAGTCAAGAAACGATAAAATAGTGCCTAGACTCGATGTCCCTAGATGGGTCCGCAATCGTTAAGTGCCAACCAAGGAAGGAGAAAAGAGAGGAGCTGACGTGGAGGAGTTAAGGATGTACAACAAGCGAAACGAGCTCGAGCTCGACCAGCTCAAACTCTATTCGGCTCACATATAGCTCGGCTCAAGTTTCGTGAGATGAGCTTGAGCACGACTCACTTAACCGAGTCCGAGTTCGAGCTCGACTCGTTTAAGCTCATGTCCTTTAATATACATTTTATGCTTAAAATTTTCATATTTTTATTTAAGCCATTTATAAGTTCTTGAAATTACAAAAATAAGTAGTAGTGTTAAACGAGCCTAATCAAGCTTAATATAGTCGAGTTCATCTAGCTCGAATTCGATTCATCTATAAACTCGAGTTATCAGTTAAGCTCAAACTTGACTTGATTAACTTATGAGTCGAGCTCAAGTCAAGCGTAACAGAGCGAGTTTGAGTCAAGCTTGAGTCGGCTCAACTCATTTAACACTCCAATCGGAAGGAAGAAGAAAGAAAGGGGAGGAAGGGGTAGGGAACCACACGAAAACAAAGCCCTAATTAGTCTAATGTTAGTTAAGTAATTAATTTATCTTTTTGTCACAAAAGCAACTATGTATGAAAAATACCGTCAAATATTTTCAAGTTAATCTCTATTATTGTACTCTGAGAGGTTAACTCCATCAAATTTTACAGGTAACGGTGGAGGAATTATTCCATCTGCTGGTGTGCTTGCCGGGGATGGGTCTTTGTGTTAAATGTTCATAAATTACATTTTATATTGCAATAAATTGTTGGCCATGACTCTTTAAGTTCTAGATAAAAGTGATTTACAGTTTCTGCTTATAAAACCAATTATAATGTCCCAAAATAAGTTAGTGGACTTCTAGTACTGCTTGATTTGATAAAGTTATTTGGCTTCAATTTTTTTTTTTAAATATAGTGCACTGTAACTTTGATATAAGAAGTCACCTAATAAAGACATATCATGTTCAAGCAAGATATTGCTTACAAGCTGAGGAAGTCTGACATTTTCAAGTGGTAAATAGTATGTTATTTTCAATTGTGGATCAGGAAGGGTGGAGTCAGGAAGTTTTCATTGCAGGGACCAAACTATAGTTTGAAAATTTTAAGAAGGACCGAAACATAATTTTTCAATTTTTTTTTTTATGTAGGCTAAACTAATTTTTTAAAAATTCACATGTAAAGTCTTGATTTTTTTTTTCGAGGGGGAGAGGTGGGCCCCCCGGCCTCCACCGCTGGGGCTGACACTCAATGGACTCTTGGAATCTGGTAAGGCTACAAATATGCCTTGAGGTGGAACCCCGCTAGGATAGTGCATATTAGCTGATATCTCTTGCCTGGAAACAGTAAGATGCCATATCCATATAATATGCTACTAAACCTACACTTAATTAGGGTAGAAGAGAGTGTGGGACCAGCTAGGTAAAAAGACGGTAAGTAAATGCTTGAAAGTATATAGGGTTGCATGAGGCAAACTATTGAAGATATAGGTTGAAGATCTACCTAGTAGTAGTGATCACCTCATGTGTACGTTCACATGAGCAAAAAGATTCAAAGTGATGTTCCAAGGGGCATAGCTCAAATGCAGGCTTGAGACGTTGGAGGCGCATCTCAAGTTCAAACCCACAGGGGGATCACACTTGAGTATAACATGCATAAATAATGGAAAGCCTTTCTAGATTTTACACACATATAATTGCCCACCAAAGGGTGAATAAGTATATATGATATTTGTACATAGCACCTTTGCATAGATGGTACACTTGAGAGGATGTCATAGTCATGTTATAAGTGGTGAAAGGGGCAAAAACAACAACCACCCAACCTGAACAAGAACAAGCCTTTTTTTTTTTTTGCACATGATAACCAAGTTCATGTTGAATTATGATGGCCAACAATAAAAGGGGCTTACAGTTCCAGCAATAGCACAACCACCAAAAAAATTGACTGCTAACCTTTAAGCAGTTCATGAAGATTGATCCTTCTACCTTCAAGGCAAAGCAAGTCATAATATGAAGTTGAAAGCAATGTCAGAGCTAAAAATTTTGGACAATAAACACCCATATGCAACATATGCACTTGTATATGGGTCTTTAAAAGATTAGGGTGTCAGGTGTTCACCTTGGCTCACTTTTAGCTCCATCATTGTTTCAAAGGATATTTTAATAACTCAAGAATGTAATGCAGAATATCCACCTTTTAAAGAGTGATATGGGACAGTAGTAGAGAATCAAGTTTGCCATTGAACAAGCTTGCAGCATCGCTTTGATGGGCTTCTAAGTAGTCATCGATTCCTTTACGAAATCTTTTAATTCTTTAACCACACTTATCTAGGATTTTACAGAAAGTTGACTAGGAGTGAGTAATAGCCCCAATGTGGATCAGGATCTCAATGAAGCAAGTAAAATAAACTTAAGTAAATTGTAAATAAGCAGTTCAATAAATAAATATTTGAAATGGAGTAACGAGTGCTCATGTCTAGTGCTGTACATGAGCTGAGTTGAACTCTAGCTTGATCAGATCGACTCCACTCGACTCATATATTGCTCGACAAAGGTCAGCTCGAGCTCGACTCAATAGACCAAGTCCCAGTTTGAGCTTAACTCGTTTAAGCTCGTTTACTAACTCCCCATTTGGCTTGATCTCTTTCCTAGGTTTTACGTATGAAAATTACCACAAAAAAAAAGAAAAAACTTACATTAAACAAGTTTACTCGAGTTTAATCAAGTCAAGTTCTTGTAGCTCCAATTGACTTGTTATAAGCTCGAGTTTTCAGTTACGCTGAAGCTCTAGTAGTGCTTAACTAAGCAAGTTTGACTCAAGCTCAAATTGGCTTGACTTGTTGTATAGCCCTACTAGTGTCACATCCAAATAAAATTGTACTTCACATTAGCCCTTGTAATAGCGAACTAAAATACCTATGTGGGCTTGCATGGGCCTTTGGCCCAGTAAATAGATGTATATTCCCTTAACACCTTCGTCCTATCTATAGTGGGTATGTGATGCAGAGCAGGACTAGACACGTCACTCTCCTGGGTCCAGTTCTCCATCTCAAGTCTCACCTTTGGGCATCAGTGCAGATCATGAGTCTTCAGTTGTGGAATACCTTGCGGACCCAAAGCATAGTCGAGAGGAGGTGCCCCTGCGTAGATACTCGAGGCACACCAAGGGCTGAATTGTATTTTTGGTTTACATATTTTATTTTGAGATCTATTTTGTAAGTATGTTCATATTGTATCTTTGTAGATCCATTCAGATTCGGAGTACTTGTTCAGGATCCGACCCATTGCTACTCTTGTCCATATAAATGGGCGACAATTCATTTTGTATGATACGTTGAAGTCAAATGAAGTAAAAAGTGTTATTTCGTTTGTTTTGTCTCTTCCTCTACTTTGTTTCCGCATAACTATTTTAATTTTTAGAAAGTTCGAAGCAAGTTAGATTGCATCAGTTTGGTATCAGAGCAAGGCTTCATCCCTACCATGCGCATGGCTGCAAAAGATAAAGAAAAGACAAACGACTCTATTTAAGGGTGGGTATCGGGCCGGGCCGGGCCGGGTTGGCCCATTGAACCTGAAGCCCGGGCCCGTAATATTGTCGGGCCAGGCCGGTCCACCCAAAATGAGGCCCAGCCCGACCCGTTTGGCGTGTTAACATCAAGAGTATACCCGATGGCCCGGCTCCCCCTCCCAGAGCTTTTACAGATGGACCGCGGGCCACGGCGAGTCGACAGCCGTGGCGGGCAGCGCAGGAGCCACCTCCCATGCCGGAACTATCCCTCGTGGGACTTCAGCAGGGAGCGCGCGTAGGGAAAGGGGGAGCGGAGAGGAGAAGAAAGAGGGAGAGGGGGAGCGGAGAGGAGAAGAAAGAGGGAGAGGGGGAGCGGTAGGGAAAGGGGGAGCGGAGAGAAGGAAGAAGAGGGATTGGCCGAGAGGGGGAAAGGAAGGAGGGGGAGAGGAGGAGGGAGAGCGGAGAGGGAGACAGGAAGGGAGAGGGGGAGCAGAGAGGGAGAGCAGAGAGGGAGAGGGGAGAGGGAGAGCAGTTAGGGCTGGCCTATCCGGCCCGGGCCCGGCCCGGGCCAGGTTTTCCCCGGCCCAGGCCAGGGCCCAATCGGGCCGGCCCGGCCCGATGCCCAGCCCTAACTTTATTGCTACAGGAAAAAAAGTTGCAGAGTTTGCATCCAATGCAAATGAAGAAAATCCAACAGAAATCATGCAGTCGAATGAATCTGAAGAAGAAAGTCAAGAATTCTTACAATAGACCGTGGCAAAGCACGACTCTGAGATCACCCACATTAGATAGGTTCTTGCTGTCGTAACTAGGAAGATCGACGTTGCAACCAGGAGGATGGACAAAAGGTTCCATCAGTTCAAGAATGAGATCAAGGACAAGATCAGAGGAATGCTCTGCTCGATTTTGCAGTACACACAAAATAACTCACAAATTTACCAGACGCTTCCTGTTGCAAACAAAGTTCCCCATGTCTCAATGGAAGGAGTTCCCTGCCGGAGGTCCATTGCCGGCAGGTGTAGTAGATCAGATGCCAAGGTTCCCTGCCAGAGCTTCCTGTATTCGTCTGGGGGAGGTTGAGAACCAGCCACGCCCTCCTCCCATCGTCAGGCAGAAGTCTCGGCCTTCATTGAAAGCACCACGTCCGACGAAGGGAGCGTCGTTGGCATCGGGTCCTCCCGGCGCACAGGGAGAGGTGCGGCAAACATCGCCGGTTGGTGGTAGTGCAACGATGTCGCCAGCAGTTCTGCTCAACCGAAGGGGAAAAATCTGGCGGCGCTTCTGTCCGACCAGCCGTCGCCGTTGCTCTGCCTCCCGTTGAAGATCGTGGACCGAGGGGGAGTCACCCGCCACCGCCGTTCACCCACCATCATCACGGGTGGGAGGCGGTGGGCGCCCCTCCCTCCGTCGGTGGTTTCCCCTCTCTGCCTCATGCGGAAAGGGGGAACCCTGACCCCCACTTGAGAGAACTCGAGAGGGTATGACAGTTCGAGCCCATACTGCCCGATCTACGATTATATGGGTTCCAATCTAGGTCCATACTACCTAAGTGTCCATTTTCAACCCGGTTTGGATCCGATGTTGTTTCCTAATATGAGTTTCAAGACATTATGCTAGATGATCTGTCATCGGGATTTCCACCAAACCAGGATGTTCAACATGCTATAGACTTTGTCTCGAGAGCTAGTTTACCCAACCTACTGGCTTATCGAATGAACCTCATTGTGCATGTTGAGTTGTAAAGACAAGTGAATCAATTGTTGCAAAAGGTTCAAATTTGAGAGAGTGTTAGTTGGTGTGTAGTTCCAGCTTTACTGATTCCAAAGAAAGATGGCACGAAACGGATGTGCGTGGATAGTCTAGCTATCAATATGATCATCATTAAGTACTGTTTCCCTATTCCGACATTGGATGATATGTTGGATATGCTAGCAGGAACTTAAGAAGTGTTTTCGAAGATTGATTTGAAAAGTGGATACCATCACATAAGAATTCGAGAAGGACATGAGTGGAAAACTGCGTTTAAAATGCAAGATGGACTCTATGAGTGGCTAGTCATGCCATTTGGACTATCTATGCAACTAGCACCTTCATGAGTGTCATGATGCAAACTCCTTCGGTCATACATTGGAAAGTTTGTTGTAGTGTACTTCAATGACATTTTGGTATTTAGCCTCACAATTTTGATCATCTTGGTCATCTGCATCAAGTCCTAGAGTCCTTGCGTAAGGAAAAGTTGTTTGTCAATGTTAAGAAATGTAGTTTCCTCACTTCGAACCTTGTCTTCTTAGGGTTTATTGTTTCGTCAGAAAGAGTGTAAGCTAATCCCTCTAAGGTGCAAGCTATCGTAGATTGGCCAATGCCAAGAATAGTGGGCAATGTCAGGAGTTTTCATGGTCTAGCCACTTTCTACCAGAGATTCATTTGAAGCTTCAGAACCATCATGGCTCCTATCACAAAGTGTCTCAAGGGTGAAACTTTTAGGTGGACTCCAGCGGCCGAGGATGCCTTTTGCACTATTAAGGATCATATGACGCATGCTCCAGTACTGGCTTTACCAGACTTCGCTAAGGTATTTGAGGTAGAATGTGATGCTTCCAAGGTTGGAATTGGAGCCGTGCTTAGCCAAAACAAGAGGTCTGTTGCTTTCTTTAGTGAAACTAAACGGAGCAAAATGTCAGTATTCTACCTACAACTTGGAATTCTATTATATTGTACGGATAGTTCGGTATTGGAGGCACTATTTAATCTATAAAGAATTTGTCCTGTATACAAATAATGACACACTTAAGTATCTCCACTGCCAAAAGAAGATGAGAGCTCACCATGCTAAGTGGGTCAACTTCCTACAAGAATACACATTCTCAATTCGTGATCAATCAGGAAAGCTCAATAGAGTTGCAGACGCCCTCAGTAGAAAGAACAACCTCTTAATGTCCATGTCTGTGAAGATAGTTGGATTTGAAAGCTGTAAGTATTTGTATCATACTCACCACGATTTCAGCCACATTTGGGTCAAGTGCTCTACCACATCTCAACTGTTGGATTCCAAATTTTTCATTCACGATGGCTAGCTTTTTCGGGGAAATAAGTTGTGTATCCCCTCAGTGCTCATTACAATTACAACTTATCGCAGAGCTCCATAGTGATGAAATGTCGAGACATTTTGGACAGGATAAGACATATTCCTTGATGGATGAATGCTACTATTGGCCTAAGATGAGGAAGGATGTTGTTAAGTTTGTTCAATATTGTTGTACTTACCAAATTGCAAAGGGGCATAGTCAAAATAGTGGATTATATACTCCTTTACCTATTCCAGACAAGCCTTGAGAGCATGTTTCTATGGATTTCATTGTTGGACTTCCCATAATAGCCCGTAAAATAGATTTAATCATGGCGGTTGTAGACTGATTCTCGAAAATGACCATTTTCATTTCCTGCAAGCAAACAATAGATGCATAATTTGTTGCCTCTTGCTATTTCAAAGATTTGGCACAGTTTCATGGACTTCCTCATTCAATCACATTAGATCGAGATACGAGATTTTTGAGTCATTTTTGACGTTCACTATGATCTTTGCTAAATACTAAACTTCAGTTCAGCAATGCTTACCACCCTCAGACCGATGGCCAAATTGAAGTAGTCAATAGAATTCTAGGAAACTTACTTAGGTGCCCCGTAGGAAAGAATACAAAAACTTGGGACTTACTGCTACCACAAGCTGAGTTTGCATATAATAATTGAGAACCATTCTACTGGGAAGACTCCTTTTTCTCAATACCCGGTGCTGGAGAACATGCTCTGACAGCACTTGGTGCTATTGAGTATATACATGATGTCCATTGTCAAGTCAAACTGAAGCTCTAGGAGAGCTATGAAACCTACAAGTCCATTGTTGATCGGAGTCATCGATATGTCAACTTTGAGATGAGTCAACAAGTTTGGGTCTACCTACAACTTGAGCGATGTCCTGTTGGTACCTATAGTAAGTTAAATCCTAGGAAATATGTCCCTTTCCGTATCAGTCGTTGTGAGCTTCCTGAGAATTGGCAAATTTCGTCAATCTTCAATGTTTCTAATTTGTTTCCCTATTCTGGTGACAATGATTCGTCGGAGACGACTTCTCTCCAACCAGGGAAAAATGATGTAGAGCAGGACCAGGCACATCACTCTCCTGGGTCCAGTTCCCCGACTCAGGTCCCACCTTTGGACATCAGTGTAGATCATGAGTCTTCAGCTGTGGAATCCCCTGCGGACCTGGAGGATAGTCGAGAGGAGGTGCCTTTGTTTTAAGATCCATTTTGTAAGTATGTTCATTTTGTATCTTTCCATTCAGATTCGGATTACTTGTTCAGGATCCGACCCGTTGCTACTCTCATCCATATAAATTGGTGACGATTCATTTTGTATGATACATTGAAGTCAAATGAAGTAAAAAGTGTTATTTCATTTGTTTTTCCTCTTCCTCTACTTTGTTGCTGCCTAGCGTAACTATTTTAGTTTTTAAAAAGTTTGAAGCAAGTTAGATTGCATCAGTATGAAACAAAGGCAGCCCCCACTTGACCTTGAGCACATGATCAGAATCGATGGGAATTGCTATCCCCAAGGACACCTCTTTCTACTGTTTAATGATGGCTTGCTTTCAAATTATCTGTTGTCCTTGCTTCCTTTGCTTTCTTACTCTCTTTTTGATTGTTTACCCACAAGGGTTCCCTCTTTCTATTTGCTTCCATGATTGTTTGCAATATGGAAGGTTGGCCTCATCATCTCTTCAAGGCACCACACAAGTTGATACTATCAGCTTGTGATAGTGGTATCAATGCAATTGGATTCATCTTAAAAGATGGGGGTGTGGGGTATTTAGTTGGCATCTATTGATCCAACCGCTTGCTGCTATTATGAGTGAAATGGCTGTAGAAGACATAGGGCCTCTGGCCAAAGGCCACCAAATGAGGCAATGAAAGAGGCAAGCTATAAACTCATTGCAAAAGGCCCAATTGTTTGAGTCAAGAACACCATTGGTCAAGCTATGACTAACATCAGCCCATTGAATCCATAAGTGATTATGGCCACATTTCTTTTGCAGAAGATACTATGATGGTGCTAGTGTCAGTGATTCTAAGAAGGGTCTCTACTCAATAGAGACACGGGAAGACTACAAGCAGGAGATGCATGAGCATTTTCTATGAAAGTTTCATTGAGTGCATGGCTAGATTACAACTTATGGAATTCAAGTAGGCATGCTCAACTCACGAGTATGTGGAGGTGTTTAGAAGCAAAGCACTATAAACTTAGGCAAAATGGATGCAGATCAGCTATTCCCACTCATGTTTGGACTACAACCATGGGCAAACAAGAAATTTGGCTGGACGACTGTAGAAGATCTAAGTACCACACTCACAGCCATAGAGCACATGATTAGGGATGTTCAATGAGTCAAGCCAACTTGGGTTCAACTCAAGCACAACTCATTTAATAAATGAGTCAAGTTCGAGTCAAGAAACAAACTCACTTAATTTAATGAGTTGAGCTCGTGCTAGGTGGGCTTGGCTCGGTTAAGCTTGATTAAGCTCATGGGAAAAGAGTATATAAAATGTGTCACAATATTATCACAAGGGAACAACTAGCCTAGTGGATTTCTTTACGTTTAGGAACTCTAACATTCAGATTACCATTCGTTGGGAAAATAATTTTTTATTTCTCACCTCAGGTAAAATCTAGCTTATCAATTCAGTTTGAGCTGAATCCAGTAAAAAAAAGAAAGGATTCACCGATGGCTAAAAAACGTCAATAAAACCAAGTTGAGCCTGCTTAAGCTAAAAATGCTTGAGCTAGTCCACTCAAACTTGAGCTAAGCTCAAGTTTTGACTTCATGCAGTCAAGTGGAGTTTGAGCCAGCTCAGCTCGCTTGAACTTGGTTTGTGAACATCCTATTGACACCTATAGATGGTGCAAGTGTAATTTGGTGGTTGACAAGATCATATAAATTTTAGACCCAGTAGGCGACCAACAAGCAGTGGTGGAGCCACACATGGGCTGTTCAATGTTTCTTTATTTTCACAGTAGCATCTTCAAATATTTGTCTATTACATATATGAATGCCCCTTTCGGGTACGGAAATCTGTAAATGAGTATCTCTCTTCCAATCAAGTTGCCAATTCATACAAGGGGTAGATGAAGATGAAGGACTAAAGATGAGATCACTTGAGATGCTCAACCCTATGAAGGGCATAGTAAAGAGGTCAGCTGTAGTTGCAAAGGGACTCAGGTACCTATAAATCATCATGAATGGCAAGTCAATCATACCAATAGTGGACACTGGTGTTATGCATAGCTTCATCTTAAAGGAAGAGGGGAAGAGATTGGCTTCATCCTGAAGAAGGAAGAGTCATGCATGAAGGTTTTGAACTAAAAAACTAAGCCTATTTATAGAGTGGCCTAGGGTGTGGATCTGTAGGGTTGGAAGGGGAAACCTAATTCTCTAGCATAGATAGATGACTTCAAGCTGATTCTAGATAGATGCTCTTAATCACACAAACATAGTTCCAATGTCATACCTTTGCGTTGCTCATATTTTGAATGAACAATTCATAAGCATTTTTCCATCATCAGCTACAATGAATGATAAAGAAAATGAACTAACTCTTTCTATGCTACAATTGAAAAAGGGCTCAAACACAGAAATGAAACTCAGTTGGTGGCAATCAAGGAAGTCAATTATATTTGGATGCTTCGCTTAGGACCTATTTGGATGGATGGAAAGGGAAGAAAAGGGAGGGAAAGGTAGTCAATCCTGTGATTGTTGTTTAAGAGGAATGAAAGGAAAACAAAACAACATGTTTGGTTGCAAAGGAAAGGAAATGAATGGAATGAAAAGGAAATGATAACTCAATGTAAATTCAGTCCCTCCAAAACTGAAGGGATTGGGATTGAAAAGAAAAGAATTGCTCTTTTCATTTCCTTTCCTTTATATCCAAACAAGCTTTATAATCATGTATTTCCTTTCCTCTCTTTTTCTTCCCTATTCCATTCCCCTTGATTTCCTTTCCTTGCCTTTCCTTTCCATCCCTCACTTTACTTCCCTTTCCTTCTATCCAAAGAGGCCATTAGTGTAGCTCTAGAGGTACTTGCACCTATCTTCAAGGAATTTATAGAGGTGATAGATATAAAACTACTAAGGCAACTCCCTCTTTAACATCAAATAGACCATGCAATTGAGTTGGCCTCCAATGCCAGGCCACCTTCCATAGCTCCTTATTGGCTAGCAATACCTAAATTGAAGTTAGTTTGTTGACAACTTTATGCGATATTCACTAGAAGTATAATTAGGAACCAGAAAACACTGTATGGACCACCGATATTGTTTCAAAAGAAATATAATGGCTCGTCATTTTATTTATGGATTATCAGAAACTTAACAAAATCATGGTGCAAAATAAGTATCATTTGCCATTGATTGCATATTTGTTCCACCAACTATGGAGCTTGTGTAATGTGGAAGCCACATTTATGATTGGGCTACTAGAAAGTATACATTATACATCCCAAAAGTGAATGAAGTGACCATAACATGTGTGACCCACTATGGAGGTAATGAATTCTGGGTGATGATCTTTTTAGCTAGACAAATCTCATCTACCTTCTCAATTTTGTTGAACAAAATCTTCTACCTATGCCTCAAAATATTTCTCATTGTACCTAAGTGACATAGTAGTCTACCGTAACATTTACATATAAATTTTTAAATTTTGAAGGAAATTAGCCTCTATTCAGTAAAACAAGAAAAATGTCTATTTGGTCGACTGGAGCTGGATCTCTCAAGCCACTTCATAGGCAAGAGATAAGTGAGAATGGACTCCATGAAGATATTGGCTAGTGTAGAATGGAAGCCAACTGCCAATGCTGCAGAATTGTGGTCTTCCCTTTCGGTTTCCTTAGCATCAAGTAAAGTTCTTCATATCATATTTGTAGGAACCAGAGGTGGAGCCAAAAATTTTTTTTGCCAAGGGGCACTCATTCAAGAAAATATTAGCCATAAAAAAAAAGTTTGATGAGTACTAAGCAAATAATTACGAAGCACACATATATGAATAAATAAATTCTTGAAAACCAAAAAATAAATAAAAGGTGTGGAATTATGGGCAACTGCCAACATGTGGGTCTACCCCTTGTAGGAATGTATAATTTGATTTCTCTTTTAATGTTTCGTAATCTTAAACAGATGAAAACAAAACAGGTTTACTTGAATATATTTGTGGCAAGATCACAAACATAATTATGTAGGTGATGATACACAGATAGGCTCATAAATGTAGACAATTTCTACCTAGTAAAGAAAAAGTTCCACTAGTTGTTTTAGTCAATAGTTGTTATAACATGCTTGGTCCGATACCAGCGCTTTTGCATTTCAAAATCAAGCGAAATTGGTTGCATTTTTTTCATTGACTTCATGATGCAATTGTTCTGCATTTGAAGTGTGAAAATGATGGCTCCAATTTTAGTTGCACTTATGTCAGGCTGTACTGTCACGGGGAGACACCCATTGGCACATGGTGCAGAACGGGATTGTGGCAACATTTTGTTGCTGCATGCATTCATGACACAACTCTTGCTTGTTCAAGCATTTTTTTTAATAGAGTTGAAATTTGCAAAAACTTTAGAACTTCTTTTTAAATTTGAATTAAACTATTCTTTATTATTTTTTCTCACTATGATCTTTGCTATAATTTATTTATTTTATTTTTTTATAATTAATCAAAACAACGAGAGAGAGGGGTGTATTGTGTGTGTGTGAAGGGTTCTTTTGGGACTATTGAGTTTCTTGTTTTTTACTAGTGGGTCTTAATGATTTGTCTTTATGGTTAGGGTGACTTAAAATTTTAACCCAAGATTTTTTTTTCAGGCCGATCAAACATTGGAAAATTTTTCTAGACATATTTTATTTATTCATTAATACAACCTAAAGTTGGAACGAGTGGTTTCTTCCACCCTATTCGAGGAATTTTTCATTGGATAAGAAATGCGTAGATTTTTTTTTTTTGTAGGCATCAAATGCTCCCCTCCCCCCCCTCCCAAAGTAAAGTTTTGCCTAAAAAAATCATTATATGGATTGTAACAAGCATGTGGGGCTTGGCTTGGCTGATTTAGCAAGGATCACTTTCATCAAGGTTTTAGTTCATGCTATTATAATGTTACTAAGTTAGTTAAAGATATTTCTATTGGTATAGTTATACTACTTATTTATATTTGATGATATGTTTATTCTTGACAATGATGATGAAGTAATTAAACAAGTTCAATATTTTTTGAAAAGTCAATTTAAGATGACTGATTTGGGATATCTAACTTCATTCCTTGGGCATTGTAGTTGCCTTAGTAGGAGAGATATTTACTTTCATAGATATTGCTAATGATATTGACAGCATAACTAGATATTCTTACGGCCAAATAATCGACACACATGAAGTACTAGGAATAAAGATGAAGTCAAGTCAAGGAGAAATCCTAGAGAATCCAACTCTATATTAGATTTTGTAGAAGTCTTAACTTATCTATTACCACACATGATATCCATGTTGCAAGTTACTACCAATATGCTCCTAGACTATGATCAGAATCGTAAGATGTATCAAGAACACTATTACCAAATAACTATTTTTTCATCTTCATCTTTATTGCAAATGATTGCCTATATTGTTTAAGATTGGAGGAACCCTAATGATAGGTACAACACTGTAATCACCTCAAATTTTTCAAAAAAAGAGGGCTATTAAAATTTTAGGTCTATTATTTTTAAAATAAATTTTAAATCCAAATTTAGATCCAAAATCCAAGTTTAGATCCAAATCGAGAATTCCAAATTCAAATTCCAAAGCCGAATTCAAATTTTGAATTTTGGCTCAAAAACTCATTCCTCTTGGATTCAAATCTTGAATTCAAATTTTAGCTCTAAAACTCTTCCCTCCTGAATTCAAATCCAAAATTCGAATTTTGAATTTTGGTTCTAAAATTCTTCCTTCTTGAATTCAAATATTGAATTCAAATTTTGAATTTTGGCTCCAAAACTCTTCCCTCTTGAATTAAATCTTGAATTTGAATTTCGAATTTTGGCTCTAAAAAGTTTTCCCTCTTGAATTCAAATTTTAAATTTTGGCTCCAAAATTCTCTATAAATACCCCTCACTTCTCCCCTCTTAGGTAAGAGTTAGCCTTGGGAGAAACCCTAGAGTATTCTCACTTAAAAACTTAGGGTTTCTCTTGAGTTCTTCCTCTCTCCCTCTTCCTCTTTCCATTTTTCTTCATCTTCAACATCTTGGGAGCTTCATTCAAGGTAAGTCCAAGATCATTAAAAAAAAGAGGGATCAATTCCAATATCAATCACATTGGAGGTATTTAATCTTCCTCTATTTCTATTTTCATTTTCTCTTCTCTCCATGGCATTTCCAATATTATTCATATCCGAGGTATATAAACCTTAATTTTCATTTCATCTTTTTCTCTCTTCTTCCTCTCCCCATGGCCATATGAGATAACTCTCAATCTATATTTTTAGAGTCAAGAGGCTATTCTCAAGTGCACCGGGAGCATGAGAAGATGAGATGATATTTTATGTTCATGCTCAGATCATGTAATCTTTCCTTTTCATATCTTCATTTCCCTCTTGCCATCTCCCCATAGCCATGCAAGATAGCTCAAATGATCCGGAATCAAAAGCTACTCTTGAGTGCACTGGGAGTATGAGCAAGACGGAACAAAATCCATATATTCATTTATCTCCAAAAATATACTTGATATATTGTCTTCATTCATCATTCATGCTTGAAATGATGCTCATGCATGATATTCTAATCTTCCATTTATATGACCCAATGCACGATGAGAGTGAGTGTTTGGGGTTGAGATTTCTTCTTGTGATTTTTGAGGTTAGGACTTGTCCAACCCGAGGAAAACCTTAACAAAATATGTACAGGTTAATACACATTTGCATGTCATTTTGCGCTATTTTCTTTTCTAATCACCCCATTAGGAACCCTAACGAATGCCTTGTTATATTGCTTGATTTTCTTCCATACCCAACGGTGGAAAAAATATATCCCTTGTGGCAAACCAAATCATAACATTCCATGTTTAGATATGAATCATATTTTCCAAAACATTTTCAAAAGAAACTTCCCTAATGCGGCCTTCGAGACTTAACTTAGGTTCTTGCATGAGCCTAAGTTCCCCTTCGGCCTATATCAAAAATTGAAGTTGGCCATTTTTAATTCATTTCTTGATTTTAGTTATCATGAAGACAAGTACGCATATACATGTTATATATGTATATGTGTACATGACTATTTCTTTTTGTCATTCTCTTTTTATGATTAAACATATTCTTTTACAAATTCTCATATACGTATATATAAATATTATATATGTGTATTTCATTTTTAAATCTCTCTTTGTTTCGAAAATGATCTTTTCTTCTCTATTTGATTTAAACATCATTTTTTACAAGCTTTCATATGCGTATCTATACATATATATATACATATATATGTACATATATATATATATATATATGTATATGAATACATATCTCTCTTTCTTTTAAATATTTGATTTTATGATTTTCAAGATCTCTTTCTCTATATCTCTCTTGGGATGTCATATTTTCCGTTCTTTTAATATCTTACCATTTAAGATTTTAATTTTTCATTTGCCGACTTCATCAAGACCACAAACCAAGTAATGACCCAATATTGAATTCATGCCTGATAGGTCTACAATCCCAATCCATTTTCAAAAACTTTTTTTTCATATATATGATATTTACAAAAACAAAAATCTTAGATGAATGTTGTGGTAGGAATGTTTTACATTCTTCCAATCATATAGGATAAATGCATCCATGCATTCTCACCCACTTTATTTCACTTATGATCACAAGCACATCTCTAAAAGAACTTAAGCAAGAGGGGATGGAGCTCTTACTAGGTGGTAACCGAATTAGAGCAAAATCTCAAACCTACTTAAAGTCTTAAGGGAACATTAAAGTGATTTCAAAATGATTTTACAAGCTTTTCAAATGATATTTACTAATTCCACTTTTTTCTCAAAATATTTCATATTTTCAAGCAACTCTTCAAGAGTCTTTTCAAAAGTTTGAAACATCAAACTTTCAATATTTTCTACACCGCATATAGAATCAAAATGATGTTTAAGTTAAAATGAAATGCATCAATGATGAACATAGCCCTTGGATTGATTACCCCCGGTAAAGGCACCGGGAACGGTCAATCCTCGTACCGACGGACGAGTCCCTTTTCTTTCCTATTTCAAATCAAACCTCATTTTTCTGGAGCATTCCAAAACCAATGAAAATTTTGAGATGCAAACAAACACCATTGGCTTTTGTGTTTATTTGGGTGACTCTATCATATCACAGAGATGAAAGAAATAAATAAGGTCTTGTTGTCTTCAACTAAAGTACCAGGCAATGGCTGCAACTATCATGTAGATTGTATGGTTAAAAATCTGTTAAGGATATGGGAATTCATTTAAATGAGGCTACTGAACTCTACTGTGATGACAAAAGTGCTATTTACATCATTAATAACCACACGTTTCATGAGAGAACCAAGCATATCGAGATGAATTGTCATTTTATTCAAGAAGAACTTCTTCAAAAAACTATTGAGTTGTCATTCATTCTTTTGGAGTATCAGCTGGCTGATTTTTTCACCAAGGCTCTTGCACCCAATCAATTTCAGTTTTTCTTGACAAAATTTCAGTGAGCTCTTACAAACCTAAGAGACGAGGTGAGATTATATGTAAGTACTTTTTGTGTGCGTGTATATGTCCTCATCTTTAAGAATTGATGTTCATAAATCCTTCTTAACTTGAGGCACATATTCAAATAACTTGCAATTTGCACCTGTGCATATTAAATTGTCTCGATTATGATTTCTTGCCACATCAAAAGGAGGTTCAGCTAAAAAAAAAAAAAGATTCCTACTTTTAGATCTATGTTATCACCCCAAATTTTTTCGAAGAGACTACATTTTTTCACCTAAACACAAATTTAAAACCCAAAATCCAATTCTCGGATGCAGATTAAATCCAAAACCAAAGTTTAGATCTAAATCGGGAATTTCAAACTCAAAATCCAAAACTGAAATTAAGACAACAACATTTGAATTCATGGGCATACCACACTCTTGGGCCCTTATTTCATAGTTGATTATTGTGTTGATAGATGCATGAGACATTTCTCTAAGAGATAAAAGATGGTTTTTGTGCATGCACCAATTAGAGCTATTCCTGAATTTGACCTCAGCTCTCCTCAATGGGCGGCATTGTCTATAGTGGCTCGACAAGAGTGGAAAACACAAATATCATATACTTGGTTCACAAGCCCAATGGTAAAGAAGGAATACGCCAAGCGGTGGGATGCCAACCGACCACCATCTATCCTTTCTTCAAGGTTTTCGTTGTCAACTTTGTCCTCATTTCATCTTCAGTATTGTCAATATGAACCTTTATTTTGTCATCATTTCCTTCTAATGACTCTTCATTTCTCTATCTCACAAGGTGAATACTTGAAAGTCAATAAAATGGTTGAAATCAGAGAACAAGCTAAGCAGACTCCTCAAAACGAGGCTTCATCTTCTGAGCCTATGTCAGGAACACTTGGCTTCCCAGCGATTGAGCTAGAAGGCTACCACATGTTTCGATTGTTCATGGAGTGATTCATGAGGGAGCAAGAAGAACAAAAGGCACTAATGCTTACTCCAAAACTAGAAACTAAAAACTTGTTCAAGCAAAAGAGAAACAACAAATCCTCTCCTACGGATCAAAATGAAGGTCATCAAGATTCAGACTCAGCGACTAGTAAGGAGGAAAAGCCCGAATTGCTTCATCTCAAAAAGAAAAAGACAACAAAGAAAAGCAAGAAAGGAAAATAAATTGTAGAAGAAATTAGTTCACCTAGCCCTCTAAGAAGCAAAAATTTGAAGGAAAAGCCAGAAAGAAAGAAAAAATCTGCCAAAAAAGGCAAAAAGGCAAATAAGTACATCACAAACAGTGGCTCAGACAGCGAGAATTCTAAAGAGAAAGTAAAGGAGATCAAGGCAAGAAGAAAAAGGCAACGCCAAAATTAGTTAAATCAAGTGATGATGAAAGTCCGACTAAGCACAAGCTCATGGTTGAACATTGTTTGCCCTTAAGTCTTAATTGTAAGCCAGTTAAACGAAAATTGCACAAGCTTGATCCTTTGGTGCCTACCCTACCACCTTCCTTTCTCTCGGCCTATCCAAATCAATATCCTTATCAGACAAGGTGACTCCGACACCTCACATCTCAAAGAGGTCATTTCTGATATTGACAGCAAGCTTTGTCTCATCTTCATGAGCAGCCACCTTTGCCCCAAAGCAGTCACTGCCCCCAAATCACCATCATCAACGGGAAGTTCATGGTCTCAAGCTCGGGACCTGTGTTGGGTTGGGCCCATCATACTCTTTGAACATATATATGTTTTCCACGCTTGTTGAGCAGTCAAACTACTTGTAACTGCGGATGGGCCCGTAAAAGAAGGATTAGAGGATCTCCCAAAGGCAAAATTTATTCGCATCATCGATTACCCTGAATGGTTGGCTAATATCGTGGTGGTCCAAAAAAAATGGCAAAGTCAGGCTATGCATTGACTTTTGAGACCTGAACAAAGCCATGCCAAAAGACAATTATCTACTTCCAAAGATTGATTTATTGCTAGACAGTACTGCAGGCCATGGCATGTTCTCTTTTATGAAGGGATATTCAGGATATAATCAAATCAAATTAGCAGTCAAGGATCAACCTAAGATTGCTTTTACTACATCTTGGGGCACTTTCTGTTACATGGTGATGGCATTTGGTTTAAATAATGCTGGAGCAACTTACCAAAGAGCTATGTGTTAACATCTCAAATTTTTCCACATTAAAATTGAAGCAATGTGAAAATTTTACAAAAGATTTGTGAAAAATTGCAATTGCAAAGTTAATTTTGAATCTAAAGAACAATTTAGATTCAATTAAACCCACAACATGAATCCCAATGCAGGATTACAAGCCCAAACTATGTACAAATGTCATTTAAAATCCAAATCCAATTGCAAAATTCAAATTTTGACTTAAGTCTAAGAATTAGATCAAATTCAGTATAGAATGCTAATATATATATATATATATATATATATATATATATATATATATATATTCTCTCATTTAAATGAAAAAAAAAAAGTCATTTTCAATGAGAAATGAATGAGAAACCTAAGAAAAGAGAGACATTTATGTCTCTCTCTCTTCTTTAACCAGGTCCTCTTTAAAGAGGAGTCAATTTCCAAAAAGCAATAACTAGGCTGGTCAAACCCACTTAATTCAAGTAGGTTCAACCCTAGTGCACCTAAATATGGCACCAATCATAGTTAAGCTTAGTCGACATGAGCTCAGTTTAGCCAAAAGGGTAGGTCTGTCCCGAGATCTAATCAGTGGATGAAAAAAGATCTTGACCAGATCAAGTCCACTCTGACTAGACTCAGTCAAAGTACAATTCAGCTCAATTAAGAGTTTTTTTATCTCAAATTTATTAAATTACCTTGAACAAAGTCAAACTACTCGCAATTGAGTTTTGACTTTGGTCAATTAGTCGAAATTGACCAATCTAAACAATTTTGCCCTTCTATGATCAAATTGAAATTACAGAGCCTAAATTGGTTTATGAAAGACACAGATACATTTGAATTTGTCAAATATATAAATCAAATACCACATTAAAATTCAATATTTCGAACCAAGTTTGATAGAATTTTCAAATTTTGTTCAAATTTAAATTGAATTATCATAATTCAATGACATTTAGAGCTTAGTGACTAGGTTTTAACTTAACAAGCTCGATTTCAAATAAAGAAAAAAATAAATAGCACAAAATAAGAAAAAACCATGTGCAAGGGCATTTTTGTCTGAAATTTTGGTCAAAGTTGGTCAACTAGGTCTGAACCAATGTTGACCAAACCTAGCCCAGCCCACCTTGCTCATGTAAATGGGCTAATAATGGTCAATTATAGTCATCAAACCCTATTTAACTCATTTTACAAGTCCCCAAGGTCATATGTGAGTTCCCAAGGTGAGTTAAGGAGGTGGTTAAACCCACCTCATCTTCTATATAAACCTCTCCTTGGCCACCAAGGAGGAGGATGAAAATTTGAAAATTCCATCAAGTTGCTGCAGCCAAGGAACTTGGAGGGAGAAGCCAAGGAGGAGAAAGATGATTTGTCCAAGCCTTCTTCGCCCCTCTCTCATTTTCTTCTTCATTTCCTCTATTCTCTCTATCGAGTTTACTAAGTGAAGGTGTTTAAGTGAACCCTTACTTAGGATTTTCATGGAGAGAAGCTCACTCTTTCCCACTACAAATTCTAGCAAGCGAGCTATTCTTATTCTAGTTTTGCTAAGCTCGAATCTAAGCTTGGATTCTTGCTTAGGATTGCTTGATTTGGAAAACAAGTGAAAGAAAATCAAGTATGAAGACCGACCACAAGGTAGGTGATTTTAACTCTTTTCTCATATACTTGAGCTTCCTGTTGGTTCATTTTAATTTTAGCAATTCGTGGCAGGAGTTTATTTTCATTTATTTTATAGCTGGAAATGACGTCCACCTAGTGGAAACCTACGATTGAATGTACATGTTAATGCATAATGCATGCATGCATCGACTTTTCTAAAAAGACTAACCCATGTATCAAATTTTGAAAGGGGCCCCAAGGCCACGTCCCTTTCAAAACAACAAGTTTAAAACTATTTTGAGTTCCTTACCATAAGAGAATCCCACGGTGAGAGAGTGATTTTGCTGCAACATATATGATGAAAATGCTTATTAAGGATGGATACATTCTTATGAATGTGATTCACCCTTGCATAGCAAAATTTTGGATGAATTAGCTTAAACATTGTTTTTTTTTCATTCTCATTTGAAGTCGTTCAGATTCATGTCTTTTAATTTAATTGATCAAGGGTGGTAGAGAAGATTAGAAACAAGTTTTCAATCTTTCTTACGTAAAGGAACCCAGCCATGAATCATCATGATTCATGAGTTATGTGGTCCCTTGATTAAATTTCATTTTCAAAAGTAAGATAGATATATATATATATATATATATATATATATATATATATATATATATATATATATATATATATATATATATATATATATATATATATATTGTTATTTATATACACGTACAATATCTTATTAAAAATTATTTTTTCCTTTTGAAATCACGTTGGAACACGTTTCCAAAATGGTTTTTAAGAAAGGGGATCATTTTGTTGATATTTGTAGTACAAGGCTATGAAATCATTTTTATTTCATTTTAAAATTTACTTAATTTCAGCAATCCATACATAAGATGTATCTAAGTTGTTGAAATCTGACCATAGTATATTTGAAATATCAATTTTCAGCCACAAAGTGGCTATATTTTGAAGAACAATAAAAAGGTTCTAGCCCTACCTAATCGGCTCACTAAAAGCCTTTTAGAAATTTCTAATTTCATTCACCAATTTTCAGACTTACATTTGATTAATTGAGTGTCAAGAATGCTTCAAAAAGTTTAATCTTTGTATCCCTTAAGGAACAAGATCAAAAGTGTTTTCATAGTTCAAGAAATAAATGGATTTTCTAGAACAAGAATATGAAATTTTGTTTGATTTTGGAGAGAAAGAAAAGTTCTTAGAATTCCATAACATGAATGAGAACATATGGCACATGATTTTTGCCAACTTGGATGTTTAGTTTATTTTCTAAGAGTCAAACACTCTTAGAATCAATATTTAATTTTAATCCACTTAAATCAGAATAAAATCTGATTTTTATGACAATTTTGAGGAAAAAGGATGATATCCACGTTTCCTCTATATTTTAAAGTTTGATTTCGTCCTCATTTGTCTAATTCTTAATTGTTTTGAGATTCTCATCCATGACTCAAGCTTGTGGACTGCATTTCTAATTCATGTGCTTAATAATATGATGAACATATTTAGAGAAAGTCATACATTTTAATCAAAATCAATCTTCATGCATAGATTGTATGATGTGTGATAGCAAACGAATGATTCTTGAGAGATTATGAGAGAGAAAAGAATGAATGTTTCATATAGTTTCCCTTCTCCTTTCATGCATTCACTTTCACTCAAAACCAATAGCACCACGTGTACATTCTCAAGAAGTTAAATGATTCAACTTTGAGTTGCAAAAAATGACCAAGTTATATTGCAACAAGAATTTGTAAACTTCACTTAACTTCCAAAGAAAACATAAGCAATGCATTCATAATTTTGATCAAAAATATGTTTAGAAAACAATATATTTCCTAACAATTTGGGTCTATGTCCCATCAAAAGAATGAACTCTACACAAGTTTTTAAATATTTTAGACCAAATCACATGATTTGGCAAAAGAAGAATTCAAAATCAATTTTGATCATAAGATGATCATCATTTCAACTCATGAATCAAATTGAGTTCACAACAAAGAACTCAATTTCAAATTTTCTAAGAATTGTGGATTTCAAATGACACCAAAACAAAGGTTTTTAAATCAATTTAAAAAACCTCCAATCTTCAAATCAAAGGAATCCATTTTTCAAAACAAGTTAAAATCACTTATAAACTTTGGGTTTTGAATCTAGCAAATCACTTTGGTTTTTGAATCCAAAACTTCAATACATAAGCATATAGGACTTGCATCAATAACTCATACATGATCCAAATGATCCTTAGTCCTTGGTCTAATTACCCCTGTTAAAGGTTGCAGGAACGGTTGAACCTCCTACCGACGAGCGGACCCCCTTTCTCTTCAAAATTTTCCTCAAAACCCTAATTTTAAAAGAATTTTGCTAATTCACATTTCGAGCCCCTTTGAAAAAGAGGTGCGGTGCGAACACCATCACCGCTATCTTCCACGACCAGATGCACAAAATCATGGATGCATATATCGATGACATATTAATTAAATCTATGACAAGAGAAAACCATATTGAAACCTTCACCTAGGTGTTTAAGAGACTGTTACAATACAAGCTTCATTTGAATCCTCAAAAATGTGGGTTCGCGGTTGAATTGGGTAAATTTTTGAGTTCCATGGTCAGTAAGAAGGGAGATCGAAATGGATATTGTCAAAGCTAAAGTGATCATCGATATGCCACCACCTACCAACATCAAGAAACTACGAAGTTTACAAGGGCGAATCCAGTCCATCAGACGATTTATTTCCAATCTAGTCATGATATACAAACCATTCAACCAGTTGTTAAGAAAAGGTGTCAAGCTTGAATGAGGTTTTGAATGCCAACACTCGTTTGAAAATATCAAGAAATACCTTCTAAATCCACTAATCTTAAAACCTCTGGTGTTGGGTAGACTATTGCTGCTTTACATCACAGTGAATGAGTCAACGTGTGGCGGCTTTTTGGCACAATATGATAAAGAAAGTTGCATTAAGCATGCAATTTATTACGTTAGCAAAACTTTTGTCAAGTATGAAAAGAAGTACTCTCCAATGAAAAAAACTTGTCTAGCATTGGATTGAATGTGTCAGAATCTGAAGCACTATTTATTAGCTTGTGAAGTCAAGATATTCTCCAAACTAAATGCTATCAAGTACATCTTGGAGCAGTCATTCCTTAATGGGTGCATCGCCAAATGACAAGTTTTGCTGACGCAATATGACCTTGAATATGTGCCTTAAAAGTCAATCAAAGGACAAGCAATTATGGATCAGCTAGCAAATTTTTCCCAATACGAGGAAATCAAAACAAATGATGAGTTTCTAGACGAATATATACTTAGATTGAAAATGGTTCCGATATGGAAGATGTACTTTGATGGATCCAAAAACATAATGGGAGCAAGTATAGACATTTTACTTATCACTCCGGAAGATGAAATGATTATGTACTCATTAAAACTCAACTTTTGATGTACACATAACATAACTGAATATAAAGCCCTCCTATAAGGACTTCGCTCTTTATTGAGTCTTCAAGAGAAAGGGTGCATGCCTTCGGCGACTCTCAGCTTATCATCAATCAAGTGAACAGAGAATGGAAAGTCAAAGACAAGAAGTTGATGTCATATCAAGAGATCACCACTGCCTTGACAGTTTGAAGAAGTACAACTGGCTCACATAAAAAGAGAAGGCAACTCTATTGCAAATGACCTCGCAAGTCTACGATCCACTATCTCCTTTCGAGCCAACGAAACAATCTATTCTTTTGAGATTGGAAAGTTAGAACGTCCTACTTTTGAAGCAGAGAAGTATGTTCATCATATCCAAGAAGGGAATACGCCTTGGTATCATGACTTCAAAAGGTACATTGAGAGTGGAGAATTCCATACTGGAATGCCCAAAAGGAACAAAAAGCAATTCAATGTATATTAGCAAGGTACTTTATTCTTGTAGGAGTGTTATACAAGCGTGGGTTCAGTACCGAATACTCTCGGTGCCTTGCTGAAGATGAGGCAAAAGAAGTCATCGAAGAGTAACATCGATGAGACTATAGGGGTCATGTTGGTTATCAAACACCACCAAACAAATAATTTGAGTAGGATATTATTGGCCTACTATGCAAAAAAATTGTTACCAATTCGTCAAAAATGTAAAGAATGTCAACTGCATGAATGATCCATGCACCAGCCTCTCACTTGCATTTTGTAACATCTTCTTGGTTGTTTTTAATGTGAACATTTGATATAGTTGGACCAATATCCCCTACAGCTTCTAATGACCATAAATATTTTTTTGCTACAACAGACTATTTTACCAAGTGGGTAGAAGTCATCATGCTCAGAACAGTAGAAGGGCATCACATAGTGCACTTCCTTCATTCATAAAAATCTTCTTTGCAGATCTGGAGTCCCTCATGACATAGTCTCTGATAACGGGACTCATTTCAAAAATGAAAAATGAGATAGTTGTGCATCAAATGTCGCATCATGTATCAATTTTCAACTCCTTATTACCCCCAAGGTAATGGGCAAGCGGAGGCTACCAACGAGATCCTGATCTGCATCTTGGAGCAGACAATAGAAACTGGAAGAGACTGGCATGAAAAGATGCATAATGCTCTGTGGGCATATCGCACCACTATGAGAACTCCAACAAATACTACTCTTGGCAGAGCTGGTCTACGGAACGGAAGTGGTTCTATCATTACATGTACTAAAACCCGCTTTGAAGTTCGCTTCTCTCATAGAGATTTCCCTACATCAATATCAGTAGAAGAGGCTAATGCATTCCGATTTATTAGATGAAAAGATGCTAAAAGCGGCTGAACACGTTGAAGCTTGTTGTCAAAGGGTTGCTAGACAATTTGCTAAGTCAGTTATTGAGAGACATTTCAAAGTGAATGACTTGGTCCTACAATCTGTGGTATACCTTAGAGGATAACTATGTAGTAAGTGGGCACCAAATTGGGTGTTTGCCTTATAATTCATACCGATTGATTGATGCTAATGGGGTAGAACTTGTTGATCCTGTTAATGCTCTTCATCTCAAGAAATTCTACACCTAGTCCTCTTGTACTCACTTTTCAATCAATGACAAATATTCATATTTCCCACAACAATTTATTATTCATTTTTTATTCTTCACAGTTGTAAACGTAACAATTACACTAGGGCATATTTTTTTATATTATCACTCGAGACTCAAGAGCAACCCATACAGGTAAGGGGTTAAACCTGCGATTCAAAGCAACCCATGCAGGTAAAGGGGTTAAAACCTGCAATGCAAAGCAATCTGTGCAGGTAAGGGGTCAAAACTGAACTCAATTTAGCTCAAATAACCCATTTAGGTAAGGGATTAAACCTAAAACATCACTCCAAACACGTTTTTTTTTTTGGAAAAATTTAGGGTGCATATCTTTGTCACTAAGCACGGCTAGCACCGGCCTAATAACAAAGAGAGGCATCTCTTATCACCTCAAAATTTTTTGAAAAGACTGCATTTTTTCTCTTAAGCACAAATTTAAAACCTAACTTTAGACGCAAGATTTAAATCCAAAATCCAACTCTCAGATGCAGATTAAATCCAAAACCAAAGTTTAAATCTAAATTGGGAATTTCAAACTCAAAATCCAAAACCGAAATCAAGACAACAAAATTTGAATTTATGAGCACTGCGTGCGCATGCGCAGACCTTCCATTTGTTTTATGTTTCGTTCTCACTCCAAAATGTATTTTCAGCCTAAATTCTGCCCTAAAACGCATTAGCGACCAATTGAAGCCAATCCAGATATAAAACGAGTCCGGAGTCACTCAAAACGGAGTCAACCACTCATTTGGAACAAAACCAATTTCATACACATTTTAAGAAAAAATGGTTTAATGTTTTTTTATGTATGAATAACACTTTTTTGTTTCATTATATTTAATTTATTTTTTTTTTAAAAAAAGAGAAAAGCATAGTCGCACGCGCGACCACACACTGCGCGACCACACACTGCGCTGCTCGATTGCATGCTTGTTTGTACAATGAGTACTAATGGCATTTGTTTGTCAAGTGAGTACTAAAGGCATTTGTTTGTCAAGTGAGTACTAATGGCATTAAATTGCAATGAGTCCTGATCTTTTTGGTATAGTGAGTACTGATGACATACAAATGAGTCTTGACCTTTCAAAAGAGTCCTGACCTGTTTGGTATGGTGAGTACTGATGGCATACAAATGAGTCTTGACCTTTTTGGATCCTGACTTTTCCATAATGAGTCCTGACCTTTTTGGTATGGTGAGTACTGATGACATACAAATGAGTCTTGACCTTTCAAAAGAGTCCTCACCTTTTTGGTATGGTGAGTACTGATGACATACAAATGAGTCTTGACCTTTTTGGATCCTGACTTTTCCATAATGAGTCTTGACCTTTCAAGAAAGTCCTGTCCATCACCTTTCAAGAAGGTCACTGATTCAGGTCAGACAAATCCTGAAAAGTGCTGACCCTGACCATGATAATGGAAAGGAAAGGTTGTCATTGTATGCCATTAGAAGATGGAGAAATGGCAATTGTATGCCATTAGTGCTGACTCTCACATGAAGAACAAAAAAAGACAATGGCAATTGTATGCCATTCATGTTGACCCTGACCAAAGAGTTTTGTCTGATCTGAATCAGCACTCGCAACTTTGAATGACATTAGCTCATGGAAAGGTGATGGACAGGACTTTCTTGAAAGGTCAAGACTCATTATGGAAAAGTCAGGATCCAAAAAGGTCAAGACTCATTTGTATGTTATCAGTACTCACCATACCAAAAAGGTGAGGACTCTTTTGAAAGGTCAAGACTCATTTGTATGTCATCAGTACTCACCATACCAAAAAGGTCAGGACTCATTATGGAAAAGTCAGGATCCAAAAAGGTGAGGACTTTCTTTAAAGATCAAGATCCAAAAAGGTCAAAACTCATTTGTATGTCATCAGTACTCACAATACCAAAAACGTCAGGACTCATTGCAATTCAATGCCACTAGTACTCACTTGAAAAACAAATGCTATTAGTACTCACTTGACAAACAAATGCCATTAGTACTCACTGTACAAACAAATTCCATTATTACTCACTTGACCAAAAATTCAATGTCATTAGTACTCACTATACAAACAAATGTCATTAGTACTCACCATACCCAATGGCAATTGTATGCCATTAGTGTTTCCACAAATCATAAGCACACTCGCTTCGCTTTGGCTCTGCCTATAGTTGTGCACTGACCTTGACCTTTCAATTGCACAAAGCACACACTCCCAAAGCATAGGGCTTTACTCGTGACGTGACGTGACGTGATGGTCAAACTCTCAAAGAAGGCACGGCTGAGGTGACGGTGACCGCGAATCGCCTCCACGGCATAGGTAGTCGCAGCAGGAGAAGCGGAGAAGCATCCCTCAACCCCTGAGGTGTTGATCACTCGACCCAGCGAGAGGAGGCGATAGCCGTTGAGAGCCAGAGTGAGCCTTTGAAGCTTGCTTGCTGCATCCGGAACAAGCAAGGGATTGATAAAGTACGCTAAGCAAGACAAGAAATGCTAACGAACAAGCAACTCCATGCATGAGCGCGGGATGCAGAACGACCACCGTTTCATGTTCATGAGAGAATGCTAACACTGCACACGGACTCTACCGCCTTGCACAGTTGGCTTTTGTTGAAGGCTTTCTTTTTTAGGGCAGTCAGTCACTCTTTCTTTCTCTGCCTGGGGGCGTCACTTGCTTGATAGACTATGCTACTGGCTTCGCGTTTTTTTCTTCCTCACCTCGTGGTGATGATAGGAACCCTGACTCAGACCAGTCAAGCTTTCTCCAGCTCGTGAACTTCGCCTCACATGACTCAACTATCGACGATTGCTTTGCCAAAAAAAAGAGTGTCAATTGGGACCCTAACTGTCAAGCAAGGTTTGTGTAGGGTAG